>NC_056739.1:1370939676-1371012176 GCF_019279795.1 Protopterus annectens
GTTAACACCCAGTTCAGGATTAGTTCCTCTTCCTTATGGCCAGTGAATACCAGGGCACTCACCAGCTCCCCTTAGACCCTGAAATGGATTAAACAGGCACACAGAATGAACAAATAAGTCAGCATCTTCACAAACAAAATACTACTGCATCACAACTGCAGATGCCCACTGCTGTAGTTACTTAGTATGCAAGTTCACACAACCTGTTTAGGACTTTTGAAATCAAACTTTCTCTTATTCTTTTAAGTCAGCACCTCTGAAAAAAGGCTAACAAAGGATCTAAAATTTAATAGAAGAGTATGCTCTCCATATTGTTAATCTACACTCATCTCATAATACACATCTCATTTAACTTACAATACACAGCATCTGTAGATTTACTAGTCTCGGTCTTAGAAATTAATGCCACTGCATTTCGCTTCAAAAGACAAACTGGCGCACTGCTGCAACACAGAAAACATCACTGCTTTCTTCCTTCAACTTTAGACTGTAGTAAAACCATTGCACCACTCATATCAACACAATGAAAACCAGATTCGTTCCTTACTGTCTCACAACTGAAAATGACAGCACACCCAATATCCATAGACACCAGTTCTGCCCTGCCACTGAGGAAAAGAACTTCAACACAAATGCCACAGTCAACTGGAACGATCTCCCTTCTGATCTTAGAAAAGACACAAATTACACTCAGCCGAGATAAAACTTATTGGAACACTGCAAGCAAGCATAAAGTGGTACCTCCTTTACTAATAAAGGATAAACTTCTGTCCTGTTACACATTAAATAAAACCTTAAAGCAATACAGAACACTGTTTTCAAACTCAGCAAATTATGTTGCTGAATTTGGTATATTTAATTCATGCATCCAGCACCCTTGGTGTGAAAACACTTCTTCAGTGATTGCCCATGAGATGGTCACTTTGTACTTCAAAATGTAATGGACTGCTAAAGAGAACAAAAGAACAGTGCATAAAGGCTTTGCACATCTAAGGTATGCCTAGAAATTCTCAGACCCGCTTAATACAGAATCAGGAAGGGCAATAGTTATAACTGTTTTAACACTCAAGCTTGAGTATTCATTAACAATTACAGCACTTAATGTCTCCCGTGACACTACCATCCTTCATCTCATGGAAAATAAAGAGTTTTGATTTACATCTCTGTCTACTTCTAAACAGTACCACTGCCTTTCAGTAACAAAATAAAAATGAACTCCCTCCTTCTAAACTGTCTAATGTACAAACTACTTTACTCCCGCTAATGCTCCCCTCAGCAAAATGGGTGCATCCACATAGCTAGACACACTCTGAACCTCTCTAGTGATGAGAGATATATTTTCAAAATGGCACCCACCTTCTGGGAAATTAGAAACTGCAAGGCATATCACCCCCATTTTGAAAAGTACTCAAGTGCCACTTGACTGACACTGAATACATGTACTTGCTTTCATGATAATGGCTAATTGTATAAAAATATATATGTTATGTTTAATTGTCACTTTAAATATTTACCATATATCTATAAGTCCAGCTTATTTGTAACCCCTTAAAATAAACTTACCCATGCAGAAGTCTAGCTGTTAAAATGAGTATGGTGATTTGAATGTTGTGGGAAACTGCAACCATAAAGCAGTGGAAAGAAAGTGCTATGTTTATTTATTCACTTTCTTAACTAATATTTGTATTTCTTCCTTTAGTTATCTTTCTATTTATCACAAATGCGAGTATAAGATACTTACAAGAAGAAATGCAAACACAAGTTATTTGTATATTCAGGGATGGATTATTCTCTTTCAGGTATTTTTAATTTTATTGGCAAAACATTACATATACGATCATCTGTGGGCAGTAGTAAAAGCATGCACTATCCACAGTTATTTCTTTTTACTAATACACTAAATGACAGCAACAAACTGAAATATATTACCATGGCCGTTACCAGGATTTCTTTCACATTCTGTACTCGTCTTTTTTTTTTTTTTTGTGGAGGGGCTATTCTGTGTATGAAACCAAAAGGTAATTGAGTGATTAGCATGAAATGATTACTGGAATGGTTTGCTGGGTTAGGGGTGGTGCGTGTGCTTGACAGTAACAAGTTGAAATAAATTACGCTGGTCCTTTTTTCTTTCGGCAGATCCCACTGAGTACCAATAACAAGAACAGATACTGTTATCTTCAGGGACAGTGTTTCTTTGAAGGTATTATTTGAAGGTATTAGTATTTGCACTTCTTCCTTTAAGTGTTCTTCAAAGAAGGTTTTTTTTGGTTATAACTACTTTTAGCTTTACAGGCATGTCACCAGCTTTGCCTGTATCTGTGGCCAGAGGTGAACATACACACTGCCCAGAGCAATGATCCATTTTATTTAATGTTTACAGTGATCAGGGTGAGATGGTATGGCTATAAATGGCAGCAGTAAAGTGCAGTACATAATTGTGGCTATAATTGCTTCACTTACTTAATGATCAACGTATGACTTGTGCATAAGTCAAACCTGGTTTTGAGACCAAATTTTTGACATAACATTATTGACTTATATTTGACCATGTGCAACTTTTCCCTATGCACATCTTGGAGGTGTAACTATATAAGTCGCTGTAATTTTTAGATTATTTCCCTTAAACCTTATGCTACTTGTGTAATATCTCATATACTACTGTCATGTTATGCATCATTTGCCTTTGTGAGTGCTCCAATGTATAATATGAATTAATAAGTTGATAACTACAATGCACAGATGTAAACTGTAGCTTGTATAACTCAATACTAATGCATATTTACTTTGTCAGCCACCTGGTCATAATAAATACCTAGAGTAAACACACTTCCTGTTTACACTGTCCCTGGCTACTAACTTGGGCTGTGGCTGGAAAGGATTCTCAGACCAATTCACATAGCTGGTTTTAAATGCAGTAAGTAAGTAAGCAAGCAAGTAAATAAAATACTACTACTGAAAGGAAAGATTAGTGTCACATTTTCGGATCAGTCTTTTAACATGGCATGCCTGCTATCTGTGATCTTTCTAACCTTGTCTGGAATTACTGAGAATGTGCCACCTACTAAATCTACCTCCACATGAATACTTGTTACCATTCCTGGAGAGTTTCATGTTTAAATCTGGTAGTAGCTGTAATATTCTCCATATTCCTGATTTGTGTTTGGTTTCCCACTCTCCCTCCCTATTGGTATCTTGTATTTATACCTGCTGGCCTTGTAGTTGCCCACCCATACTCTAAATTTGATCTTGGACACTCCTCCCATTTTAGTATTTGCCTTAATATTGCTACAACTTAAGTGCTCTAGGTTGCACTGCATCTGAATTGTTTTAGTGTTGTTTTAGCTGCGTTTCTGTATATATATATATATATATATATATATATATATATATATATATATATATAGACTTTTCTGTATATGTAGACTAGCTACTTATTCAAGTGTATTACTGCCTCTTAAATCATTTTTCAGTTATGCACTTGCCTTGCTTCATTTAAAATGTTTTAAAATGCTAATTTTGTAAAGTTTTAATAGTATTTACTGTTTAGAGCTACACACTCAAGTGTGTTAGCCTTTTCTGTGTTTATTTACTGTATTATTGCATTGTTTAGCCTGTTTTAACCCAAAAAACAAAAAAACAAAAAAATACTATCTTGTTTGCTCGTTTCCCGCCTTTCCTAGCTAGTATAGTCCAGATCCCAGGCTTTGCTGGTTTCAGGACTTTATTTTGTGTATTCAGAGCTATCCAGACCTTGCTGTGGTAGAGGGAAGTCCTACTGCTTACCAGTGGGAGTGGTGAGCATTGTACTGCCTATCTAACACTAGAGGGAGTTCTCCAGCTCTGAAATTGTAATTTTGTTAGCCATTTTGGGCTGATTTCTATCCCTTTCAACTTTCTGGCTTAAAAATGTGTGTGTTTGCATGTTTTTCACATTGTGCAGTGCCGTGGGGCTATGGTTAAACTATTCCAGGAGCCAGTAAGTCTGCTCTTCAAAATTTCCCTAAGAACTAGCTGGTTTCTCGGTAGTAGCACTTGGTTTCTTGGTAGTAGCACTAAAATCTGAACCTCTGTGACTAGCACTTAATCTAGAACCTGCTGGAAAGCACCTGATACAAGCACTCAACTCTCCTTGTTAATAAGGAGAAATTAATCGTACGCACTAAACAGCCTATAATTGCAAAGTAACTTGCAAAGGTAAGGGAAAACAGCTCTTGTACTTTACAAAAAAAGCACCTAAACAGGCATATCCAAGGGTCAGCTTCTGGTGACTTCTCCTGTCCACCTGGTGAATCTGGGCATACTGGGGCAATGCAGCAACTGCCTCATGTACACAGACAACCCTCTCCTCCTACCACCCAATACTACAACCTGCGAGAGAGTCACTTACATAGCTAAACTGGAAGCAAAGCTCTCTCCAGCCAAGCTTGTGCTAGACAGTCAAGAGGAGAAGTTGAACATCTGCACTACACCTCAAGCAACAGCTCTTCAAAACCCACACCATCAACACCCACACATAGCAACACTAAACCCACATATGCAGAGGCCCTTAACATTAACCTGCCCAAGCAACAAGGACCTCTGAACCTGAAACGCAAACAAACACCAATCACAACCAAAGTGACACATAGCTCACAACACCAGTGTGCCACCCAACAACAGCCCCTAACGCAAGACAACGCACCCAACACTTTAGTCATATAGTCAGGCACACTGATGTCCCACTCACCAGGCTGAGCAAGGAGAAAATTACAGTCAGCTGCCTGTCGGGTGCCAGGATCCGCCACATAATGCATGCACTCAAGTCACTCCACAACAAGTACAAATATGACCCTGTCATTGTCCATGTTGGAGTGAATGACTTGAGATGTACCTCCCTGGACTGCATGAAAAGAGACATGGAAGAGGTCTTGGATTATGTGGCCCAGGCAGGTATGACCCTAGCCTTGAGTAGCATCCTGCCTTCACCCAGAATGATACCACAGTATAAGGACAAAATGATTTACTTCAACAATTGGATAACCTTCTGGTGTCATTCAAAGGGGATCCAGTATCTGTCTGCCTGGGACGACATGATCGACAAACCACAATGCTTTGCCAGAGATGGTCTGCACCTGTCACCCCTGGGATTCAGGTTACTGGCTAAAGCTCTTGCCACCCCAATAGTGCCTTTTTTTAGGCAAGGTTCAAAGGAAAAAAACACCACCATAACAGATACAAGCATGCAAAATCTGAAGGTAATGCTACTCAATGCTAGAAGTCTAAACCTCAAAATGCACTTTTTCGAGGCACTCCTAAAAATGGAGAACATCGATATCTGTGCAGTAACTGAGACCTGGTTCAAGGCTCCAGAGAGCACCCCTGCAATACCAGGCTACAACTCTTATTGCACTTTTTGGCCACCAAACCAAGACCGAAACATTAAAGGTGGAGGAGTGTCCATATTCACCAAGGATATTCACACCTCCAGGCTAGTTGCCCAACACAATGCATCAGAAATTCTCTAGGTCCAACTAACACTAGGTAAGACTGCAATCCAAATTGTAGCTTGCTACAGATCCCCCACCATGCCCCAAGATTCTCACTACACCTTTCTAAACATACTTGAAAATATTAAGATACAACCAAACACCCTAATACTGGGTAATTTCATCTACCCTGTCATTAACTGGGAAAACTACTCGGGTACCAACACCTTTTCCCAACAGTTCTTGGAATTCATAAATTCCAATGTCCTGAATCTACTAATCCATAGACCCACCAGGAGCTCCAATATCCTAGACCTGGTCATTACCAACATGGGAGACAGATGCTCCACACCAGTGGTCACCCCCTCATTGGTCAGGTCTGACCATAAGCAAATCACCCTTGATATCCACATCCCACCCCCACCCCCCAGTAAGGAAACCTCTGTAAAAAAACTTCTCCAAAGCCTACTTCATGCTACTCAAGCCAGAAGTGACAAACTTCATGACACCCATGCAGACGGGAGCTGAAAGTTTGACTACTGAATGCTATACTAAGGCACTGTACGAGCACATCCACTCGTGCATGAATCATGCCATCCCAAACAGAACCAAGACGCTCTCCTCCAAAAAAAGGAAGCCAATCTGGTGGTCCCCTGCCATAAACAAACTATACAACAGAAGGAAGAAACTTTTGCAGAAAAGAGGAAAATCCCAGGATGCAAAAAACTCCCTTACCAGCCTCAGTAAGAAGCTGAAATCCCTCATAAAATCCTCCAAAGCTAGTTACGAAAATAAAATTACCAAAGATTCCAAAAACAACCACAAAGCATTCTATAGTTATTTCAAGAATCAAAATGCAATGCTCAGATCTGCTCTGAGCTACAACAGAATGGCATTAAATATACTGATCCCAAGGACATTGCCAATATCCTGGCAGATCGATTCGGTGTCAACTTCACCCCCCCACCCCCTAAAGGGCCCATCTCAATACCAAAAGATTGCCAAATTCTGGTAGTCACAGCCACACAGGTAGAAACCGCACTCTCCAAAGCTAAGAATACAGCATCCATGGGACCAGACGACATCCCAGGCTGTGTACTACATGAACTACAAAATGAACTGGCACCTCACCTAAGTGTCATGTTTAATCACAGCCTCACCTCAGGCTTTGTGCCCACTGAGTGGCGCACAGCTACAGTTATCCCACTCCACAAGGGGGGATCTAACTTGGATCCCGGGAACTATTGTCCCATCAGTCTGATGAGCCTGATCTGCAAGGGCATGGAACGCATTATCATGGAACTTATAAACAAAGACACTGGCAAACTTCAAACACTGGACCCCACCCGGTTTGGGTTCGTGAAGGGCCAATCTTGTCTCCTGAACCTGACTGACTTCTTTGAATCAGTCTCAAGAGCTGTGGACGAGGGTAAGGCAGTCCACACAGTCTATTTGGACCTCGCCAAGGCCTTTGACACCATCCCCCACTTTGGAATCATAGATACATTTACTAAGCTGAGCATAAATCCCTACATCACTTGATGGGTTGCCAACTGGCTTACTGACAGAACCCAGACTGTAAAAGTAGCCGACTCCAAATCCAGTTCTAGACAAGTGACAAGTGGAGTGCCTCAGGGTTCAGTCCTGGGACCGCTCTTGTTTGGCATCTACTTCTCTGAAGTACAGGACAACACTAAGGGACTCCGGCTAACAAAGTTCACAGATGACTGCAAACTGGGAGCCATTATTGAATCCCCAAATAATGCAGATATTCTACAAAAGGGCCTTACAGAAACAGATGCTTGGTGCCACAGCCATGGGCTCAAGCTTAATGCTAATAAATGTATAGTTATCCCCTTTGTAAAAAAACATGTACCCATGAATTACCACATAGGTGGCAGTACACTAAACACCTAAAGTGTCATGAGAGACTTAGGGACACAGGTGGACAGTGGTCTTACCTTCGATAACCACATCGTCACAACAGTCAGGAAATCTTTCTATGTGGCACACTTCATCACTAAGGGCTTTTCACCCAGAAAAAAAGAAGATCATTGTCCCACTGTACTCATCCCTCATTAGACCTACTACAGAGTACAATGCCCCATTTGGTATGTACCTCACAAGACATCTGCAACAGCTGGAAAGGCCACAGAAATACCTCATTAAAAGAATCACAGGCTTTAAGCAGATGCCCCTATGCTGACCATCTAAAAAAAATCCAGCTAAACTCTGTGGCATATTGTCTACTCAGATGCGATCTCTGCTAAATATACAAGGCCATGTCAAACCCTGAGCTGTTGGACATGCTCCACTTAAAGAAATCCCAATCCCTCAGAGCCACAAGCTCCAGGTATCTAAACCTTGTCATCACAATAAACAAAACATGCTGGAGGGATAGGTTCCTGACCCAGAGACTCCCCATACTCTGGAATAGATTGCCCATACATGTCAAGCAGAGCACCTCCTTGGCCCTCTTCAAAAGAAACCTTGATGATTGGATGGGAGATAGGAAATTCACCCTGGGGATGACGTCAGTCGCCCTGCTAGACAGGGGTCCAGGAAAGTAAATACTGTGGGAAGAAATATCCAGGGAATTGTTATGGCTAGGCTTCCAATATCCTAGTACCACCCTATGAACCTAAATCCTCTACTGTGAGTGCATTACTGATGCTACATTCTATGGTAATGCACATATACAGAAAGAACCATGACTTCATTAGTATACACAATGTATATAACAACCAAGCCTCTGTGTCACTGTTGTATTTGTTGTTATGCATTTTAGTTTTTCATATAGCCCAAATTTCATCAAAGCTGGGTGATTAATGAAGGAAATATTTTTGACATACTGTATGGGTACTTTCTGCATCACTCTTGGATTTATAAAGGAAAGGTGGAGTCATGTCAAAGACTAGTTAATAGTACAACCCTTTTAAACCTTTTCCATACCTAATAACATAATTATCTTCTTCATACCAGGCCGGCGATTAAATGATCTATTAAACGATGAAATGATCTAAAAACCCTGCCACATCCTGTCCTTCCCCTAAATGTTTTTAGCAAAATTAATACAACACAAAGTCTACCTCTGTCTTCACACCCCCCATAAGGATATGTTTGGCCTCCTAGCAATTTCGGCGATGTATTACAACAGTAGCCTCACAGCCATTTTGCACAGGAATGGGCATGACCGTAGTGATTGACATGCCTAATGGCTATGATGTAGCATGCAAATGAGGCTTGACTGACATGTCATGCAGATTTGCCTGTGAAATCATGAGTAGGGTACCTGCTTCCTCAAAGTAGTCCGATCTCGGAGTTGGTATATTTGTATTTATATACACCGGGGGGGGGGGTGCAGGGTGGCTGACCCCCTGCAAAAAGCACAGGGAAAAAAAATATTTGTGAGCTACATGGATACATGGATGTCTTTGTCACAAACATTTATATACATAAATGCAGGGGAAAAAATAATATTTGTGAGGTACACGGATACATGGATGTCACCAGTTAATGCTCACTTTTGATTTAAAAGGCAGCTGTTTGACTTTATGTTTCTCAACAGTTTCTGCATGACAACTGTAGACAAAATAATAGGAGTTAAAAGATGCACAAATAAAGAGAGATTGTAAATATTGCCTTAACAAAAAATTGAATGTATACTGCATGCAGGTAAAGTTTGTTTGTGTCTTTCGGCTTTTCCCGGTTAGGGGTCGTCACAGCGGAACTCTGGTCCGCTAATGACTGGTAGTGGATTTTTAAGTACCGGGTTACCAGCCCTGATGCACAATCTTCAACGAAGGCACGCCCCATTCATGTATGCCTCCACACAGAAGATGCTCTAGCTGAGAATCGAATGGGACAATGTCTTGCTATGAGGCGACAATGCTACCGCAGCACCACCACCGCAGTATAACGAATGAATATTCATGCTAACTTCCTCACCGCAACTTCTTCTACACATACTACACTCTTAACTTTAAAATCCACTCTTTCATTTATGTCCTTAAATTACAAATAAAGTATTCCATTATCATAACATCTGTGCTTACTACTGCAAATTACATCACACCTTCAAATAACTTGGTGCACTCTGTCACACCTGTAGCAGCATAACTTCACTACTCCCAAATGACAATTTTACTTCTTAATGTCCACAGTTAGTGATCTCCCTAGTTTCCTAACAATGACATGTAACACTCCTATTTCCAAATTTTTAATCAGCATTGCTGTGTTTATCAGATAACTAATTGTTTGTCCGTGTCCACTTGATCAAGTCTATATTGGCTCCTCGAAGCAAAAAATACAGACTACAAAGTATTTGAGCAAAAAAGTTTGAGTACAACATACTTAGCAAATGTGTTCAAAATCCAAGTTCTCAAACAAATTAAAAAAATATCAAACAAAGATCTTTAACAATATTACTTTTGCAGGAGGCAAGCACAAAGCACCCCCATGTAGAGGTGCACCCCCTACAACTTATATGTACTGAATCTGCATTTGCACAACAGTAATAAAAGGGCATATACTTCTTTCCACAGGAGAACTGGACAAAGCCTAAAATAATGGGGGGACAAAGGCCCAAAAAAGCAAACAGATTTTAAATATTGCTCTTACAAAATAGAAAATTGTTAGAATAACAAGGTTTGTGTTAGCTTGAATTTTTTGAAAGCTATGAAGTCGGAAATTGAAATGGGTGTCATTATTTAGTGACTTTTTTCCTCAGTGATTTGCCAGAAATCCATACATTTTATGAGGAATAGACCAAAAATATGAGGCAAAAATCTGTACAGTTGAGAGCTATGCAATACCCAGTCCCCACTGTACTGTGATCACACTCATGAAAGGACTGGTAATTTGCAATCTTTTTATATTCAGTCACTTTTGTTGGTGTTCTCACTGCTGAAACAAGTGAACTTTCAAATCAATGCACAACTCCCATGTTTTTAGTGTGTGTGTGTGTGTGTGTGTGTGTGTGTGTGTGTGTGTGTGTGTGTGTGTATATATATATATATATATATATATATATATATAAATATATATATATATATACATATATATATGTGTGTGTGTGTGTATATATATATATATATATATATATATATATATATATATATATATATATATATATATACACACATATACATTTTATGGGTCTACATCTCTTGTTCGAAAGCACACTTCTTCGAAAAAGACAAACCCAAGACCCAAGGCTGCATTATTTCCAGCTGTGCATACTACAAATAGCAACAATCAAGACCCAAGACCCAAGGCTGCATTATTTCCAGCTGTGCATACTACAAATAGCAACAATCAAGACCATGTTTCTGTCCATTGTTTCTCCCTTAAACAGTTCACCAAATGATACTGTGCAAACAAATAAATTGAAGTGCTCTGTTTCTCTTGCTTGTGTTTGGCTGTAACTTTTCGTTCTACTTTATGACTTTTTCTCCAGGGGAGCCTACATCAGTACATTAGATGAAAACATAGGGAAAGGAGAACAGTGTAAACCCTCTTTGGCCAGCAGTGCTTGGGCCATCAGTGGAGTTTTCTCATTCATCTTCTGTCACAGCTTTCCAAAGAGGTTGTCTCCTCAGAAAGAAACATTCAGTATAGACGATCAAAACTCCTCATTAAAAAGACAACATCTCATATCAGGCCATCTTAAACAGACAGGTAACAATATTACCCATGCTGCAGCAAAGCTATCACCAAAGATGCAGCAGCCTACACAAAACTTACTCCTAAAGCCAGAGAAAGAGTCTTACTCACAAACTTTTTAAGTTTAGTGTCATAAATCTCAGAATACTTAGCCGCAGCATGGTGGAGAAGAAACAGGTGACATAATTAATTGGAGTAAATGACAACCTAAAATGGCAAAGCAGGAAGCTGTTTTGCAAGATCTAGCTAAAGTTTTGCACTCTATGTCCAGACACTGGGAGAATGGGATAGACAATGAGGCTTCTAAGCTCTCTGTTGTGCAAACAAATGAATAAGAACCTGCCACACCTGGGTCAGATAATGCAGATAGTGACATGTACAAGCTGCCTATCTGCACTCCTTAACACACTTGAAGTGATGGAAATGAATAGTTTAAACTTCAAGACATGTTCCAGAGTTACAAGGGGAAACCATGAGTAGGGCAGAGGAACAGCTGATGGGAGACACCATGTACTCAAGCAAAGGGCTAGGTACAGTCCCCTACGTCTTCACTCCTTCTCCCTATTAGCGTTTGCTAATGCCTTGATTCCCACTTTAACTGGAGACTGTTGACATTTAACATTTTAAAACATTTGGATGCAGATTTAGAAAGGCAATACCACCATTACTGGTTTGAAACTTGATGTGGGCTTTGCTAGACTTGTGGTATCATACAGGTTTGGGATATGACCTTATTTCCTGCTCCTTTACCTCATTAAATCTCCTTTTCCATCAAGGATTACATCAATGTCCCTTTGGCTTATCTCTGCACTTGGAATCCTCCATCAACAAAAGCCTATGCACATTGAGGCAAGCTTTAAGCTTCATCTGCAACTTGCTGGTCTGAGGTGGTGACACTTACAGACTCTACTGATGCTACGTGTTGCACCCAAGCAGAAGACCTACATCCTCTGGTGGTGCAGGACTGGTGACTTAAGAACCCGCAGGAGCTCTCAGAAAGTTGCTCAGAAGTCTGATGTTGAATTTCTTAGGCACTGGAAACAGAAACTTTGGAAATATGTAAATTAGGATGAGATAGGAAAGTACAGTTGTGTACACTTCCCATAAATGTAGATGTTTGAATGTATTCACTGTTGCAGTATTACATTTGGGTAATCCTGCTGGCAGGTTGCCCTCAGTCAGCCTGAATTCCAAAGTCTTGGGTCCTGCATTGGTTGCTGTTGCCCCTTCCCTGACTTCAGGTCGTCAGGGGTATAAAAGATGCAGCCAACGCCATTTTCTTCAATTGTTCTTACCCCAGACGTCAGGTGCCCCCAAAAGGGTAGGCTATATATATATATATATATATATATATATATATATATATATATATATATATATATAAAACATACATGCACCAAAATAAACTTTACCTTCATCTACAAGTAAATACACCACATAGGTTGTATAGATCAGAGAAGTAAAGATAAGTTCCAGCAGAAATAAGGGGGATGGTGTGTGGGTAACCTGGACTGCAACAGTGAATACACTCGAACATCTACATTTATGGTAAGTGTACACAACTGTACTATGTTCTTCGTGTTTCACTGTTGCAGTCATTACATTTGGGCAGAGTCCCAAAGCTATGGTTGGGGGGGGCTGGAGCTAAACAACATTAGGAGTGGCTATGAGGCCCTGCAGAACTGCAGTGGCAAAGCCTGCTCTGGATTTAGAGTAAAGTGGCAGATTGTAATGCTTTGTAAAGGTGTGCACTGAAGTCCAAGCAGCCGCCTCTAAAATGTCTTTGGTTGGTACTCCCCTGAGAAAGGCTGCAGAAGTGGCTGCAGTTCTGGTTGAATGTGGCCTAATGCCCTTAGGACTGGCTGGCCATGCTGAGAGTAGCAGAAATAAATGCAGTGACCTATCCACTTTGAAATAGTCTGCTTGGAGATAGCCTTTCCTTGTGATCCTGCAGCATATGCCACTAGTAATTATTCTGTCTTTCTGAAAACTTTAGTTTTGTCCAAGTAGAATCTAAGTTGTCTGTGTACGTCCAAAGAATGCAGAATTTTCTCCCCCTTGTTCTGTGGATTTGGATAAAAAGTTGGCAAATGAATTGTTTGGTTAAGGACTACACTGGATACCACCTTAGGCATAAAAGTAGGGTTTGTTCTCAGAGAGCCCCTGTCTGGAAAAAAATTATAAAGGGTTCCACAGCCATGAGAGCCTGTAGCGCTGACACTTGTCTTGCAGAAGTTATTACTAGGAGCAGATTTTCTAGTGCTAGGCCTTCTGGCTTCCAAAATGACATCCATCACAGCTTTACTGAGAGGTGTGCTTTGTATGGCTACCTTATCCGCCATGCTGCCAAGTTTAGAGTCCTGAGTTGGCTGTGCAGAATCCGATTGTTTTGTTGGGATAGTAGGTGAGGAATTTGAGGTAAAGTCCAGGCTGGGCATTGAGACAAGTTCCTTAATATCGGATACCAGTACTGGCAGGGCCAGTCTGGGGCAATCAGAATCATTTTTGGTTTTTCCTGTCTCACCTTTAGGAGTACCTTGGGGAGGAGAGGCAGTGGAGGAAAGGCATATACTGATAGGTTTTTCCAGTTGAAAGATAAGGCATCCACTTTCCATGCTTGTCTGTGATAAGTACTTGTGCAGAATCTTTTAGTTGATAGTTGTGAGGGAAGGCAAATAGATCTATGTCCAGGCATCCCCATTTCTTTGTTATCATGCTGAAGACTTGTGGATCCAGGTGCCACTTGTGGGGATCCAGGAGGTTTCTGCTTAGTTCGTCTGCCAGAGTATTGTCCTTTCCTGGCAGGAATTGTGCCTGCAGATGAACTTGGTAAGTCAATGCTGTGTCCCATAAAGCCATGGCTAGTCTGCAAAGGGGGTAAGAATGCGTGCCTCCCTGCTTGTTTATGTACCACATGACCATGGTATTGTCTGTCTTTACCAGTAGTTGTCCCGGATGAATTAGGTCCTTAAGGCTGTCAGGGCATTTTGAACAGCTAGCATCTCTTTTTTATTGATATGTAGATGCATTTGATTTGTGGACCAGGTGCCCTGAATGCCTCTTCCTGCCATGTAGGCCCCCCAGGCATAATCTGATGCATCCGTTGTTAGGTTCTGCCTGGCTGGAGGTAGTGAGAATGGCTGTCCCTTGTTTTGGTGACAAGCCTTTGCCCACCATCGAAACTCCTGTTGCAGGCAGGGAATGAAAGTAATCATTGTTTCCAGGCTGTTGCAATGTTGTGTCCAAACACTTTTTAGGTACCATTAAAGTTTCCTCATATGCAGTCTTGCATATGGAATTAGTAGGATGCAGGATGCCATGAAGCCCAAAGCCTGCAGAATTTTTCTTGCAGATAACTGGGCCTTTGTTGCCATTTCCTTGAAATAGGTAATCAGTTGCCTTTGTTTGTCTGGCGTGAGATAAGCCATCTGGGCAGTTGTATTTAAGCTTGCACCCAGGAATATTATCTCTTGAGAGGGTACTAGTTTTGACTTCTTTTCGTTGACTGTGTACCCTAGACATGTTAAAAGTCTTTTCACAAATGCCAGATGCTGTAGTAGAATGTCCTTGTTCTCTGCTTGAATGAGGCAGTCATCCAGGTAAGGATATATTTGTATTCCTCTTTGTCTGCAGAAAGCAATTACTGGTGCCAGGCACTTTGTGAAGACCCTGGGCGCAGAAGATAAGCCAAAGGGCAGTGCAGAGAATTGGTAATGCTTTGAACCAGCCTTGAATCTGAGGTATCTTCTGCATGATTGTTTGATTGGGACATGCAGGTATGCCTCTTTTAGGTCTAAAGTGACAAGCCAAGCCTTTCTGCCCAGCATGGGCAGAAGCTGCTGTAAGGTCAACATCTTGAATTTTGGTATATCCAGGAAAGTGTTTAGAATAGATAGGTCCAGTATTGGGTCTCCATGCGTTGTCCTTTCTGGGTACCAAGAACAGTCTTGAGTAAAATCCTTGTCCCTGCTCTTGCTGTGGCATTTGTTGAATAGCCCCCATGTCCATGAGGGATGAGACTTGTTTTTGAGCCTCTGCCCATTGATTTTTTGACAGTTCTGGCCAACCGTTTGCCCTTGGCAGGGTATGGAAGTAAAACTTGTAGCCTTGTGACATTATGTTTAGAACCCATTTGTCATGGGTTATAATGTGCCAATTTTGAGAAAAAAGTGCTATTTTTCCCCCCTAAGGGTGCTGCCAGTAGATAAGTGCTTGGTGCAGGCAGGGGGAAGTCATTGGGACCGTTTCCTGTATGGTTGTGATTTGTCTTCTCCACTTTTGGAGGTAGAAGCACCCCATTGCTTAGACCTGTACGAACCTTGTGGCTGGGATCTGCCTCTAGGGCATCTGGATCTGCCCCTTTGAGGTCTGTCTGACACTGGAAAGGACCAGTTCTTTGTAGGCCAGTGTCTGCTAAACCTAGGTGGCTGTACTTGTAAAAAATCTTTGACCGTTTGCATAGATTTAGCTTTGTCCTCCATTTTCTTTAACACCTCTTCTGCCTTAACACCAAACAAGGTATCATGCTGTAATGGTGCATCTAATAATTTAGTTTTGACATGATCAGGCAGATTTTGTTCCTTTAACCAAGCATGCCTCCTAATTACAGAACCCGTAACAGCAGCCCTGCAGGAGGCCTCCAGAGAATCAAAACCACATTGCAAAGTATGCTTTCCAACTTGTTCAGCTGCATGCAATAAATGCTGCATTTCTTTGTTGTCTGCACATTCAGAATTTTCCAACATTTTCTGTTTAAGCAGTGTCATGACATATTGCTGATATTTGAGCATATGAAACTGGCAGTTTATGGCCCTTATAGCCAAGGTAGCAGATGTGTAAATCTTTTTTCCCCATCTATCCAGTGCCCTAGAAACTCTGTCAGAGGGGGTAGGGTTTTTTTTGCAGTGGAAGCCTTAACCCCTTTCGGACCCTGAGAAATAGTTTCTGGGTCTGCAGCAGGGTTTTTGAAAAGGAATTTATGAGAGTCAGGAACCCTGTAGTATCTGTCAGGCTTAACAGGAGCTGGAGGTAAGGAGTCAGGGGTCAGATTAGACTCTGAAAACACATCATCTACAATGTCTTACACAGGTGGAATAGCTAGAGGCCTGTGTTGAGGTAGTAGAAGGAAGTCCCTGAGCCTCTTCTTAGATTCTGAAAAATCTTGGTTCTCCCAGTGGAAATGCTCCCTCATGGTATGCAAGGTTTCCCCACAGGAATAGTCCTCAAGAGGAGAAGCTGAAGGAATATATTCTTCAGCATCAGAATCTTCATCGGGGGGAAGAGAATATTCCTGATCAGAAGAGGAATCAGAGTAAATGGAAACCTGATCTGAAGATTCATAGTCTGTCTCTTGTCTAGGCCTCTTATCAGGAGGGAGATGGTAACCCCTGATCAAGGTGATTAAGTCTTCGGCCATTTTGAGCATCTGTTTTTTGGGCATGGAGGCCTGTCCTTGTGGCTGGTGAACTTGTTTCTTTGCCTTTAAAGGTGCTTTAGTCTTTGCCTTTGAAGCTGAAGTCAGTTTAATGTATAATTGTTTAGGTCTGAATACACCCTCAGAAGCCGATGCCTGCTCAGCAGCTCCGGACCCATCTGAGGGAATAGTCTCAGAGGCTCCAATACCTTGAGTTTCCAGCGGCCTGACTGACTCCACGTGGGAGTCGGTAGCGGCCTGCATCTCTAAAGTAGTGGGTGTCAGGGGCTGCGAAAGCGCCTCACTGAGAGCTGGCAAACTGGCAACTGGCTTAGGAGAAGCTTCGTCGTCGGTTTTGGACCTCGGTTGCGCCCAAAATAGCTTAGTGCAAAATTGTACCGACGCTTAATAGTGCATTGGTTAAATCTAGCACAAAACCGACAACTTGAAACCTCGTGGTCAAGGCACCGCGCGGCAAGAAAGACTGAAGAAAATGGCGTCAGCTGCATCTTTTATACCCCCGACAACCTGACGTCAGAGAAGGGGAGACAGGAACCGACGCAGGACCCAAGAATTTGGAATTCAGGCCGACTGAGGGCAACCTGCCAGCAGGATTACCCAAATGTAATGACTGCAACAGTGAAACACGAAGAACATCAGATTAGATGAAAAACCCAACTAGAAAAACGGGATTCTAATGCCTGGTGCACACTTTTAGGCCTGAGAAAGGGGTGTCATAGTGTGGGAAATGAAGGTGTACATGCCCTAGGTGTGGGATTTCAAGATCAAAAGCACAACTAGCTACTTGCATGAAGCCTGAAGGACAGTCCAAATACCAACCACCTATAAAGGCTCTTTAAAGTATGATCTACCTAGTTATAAGAGATGAACATAAAAAAGTATGGTGCATTACTGATGCAAGCATCTGAATTTTGTCTGACAGAGATCAGCTCTTACCTAGTGTCTTTCTACCTTTTATCTTTAAGCATACTGTAATAAAAAAAAAAAATGCTTGTCCGACACAGACTGCTTTTTATCTGCCATTTTAATGCAATTATGATGCAGTTCTACAATTAAATATCATTTATACATTTGTTTTGGTTTTCTGTGATTTTTTTGCAATTCAAGAGAAATGTCAGTTTTTGGTTCATCAAAAAAGCTCAAAATTCAGCACTAGAGTTGTAAACCATACAACTACAAACTGTAAAGTATATCAGCAGTTTGCCATTCTAAAGACTGATTAGCTGAATGCTAAAAAGGCTAAGCCAGTCACATTAGTGGATGCAAGAAAGTAGCGTTGAACATGAGATATGTATAAGATGCAATCCTGAGTACCAGTAATGGTGGTCACTAAGGCAGTCAAGGCACAGCACACAGCTGCTGTAGAACTGTATCAATAGATATTACAATTAAAATTATAGATGTAAATATTAGTCAGCCCAGTAGTCTCGGTTTTCAATACCTCTGGCAACAAATTAGGGGTTACAGATGCTTAAAAAAATGTACTTATTTATTTGCCAACTAGGCGTATGCAACTCCTTTTAGGGATGACATGGGAGAGCCGTCTGGTTAATCAGCCTTTTCAGATGCAGAGGAGTCAAATTAAGGCAGAGGGAATTAAACACAAGATTAAGAAATAAATAGAGCTTTGCCAGATAACCCTGGTTTATACCTTTGTGCTAAAATTAATTCTCTGATACTTCATGTATATCATTCACTGCCATTCGAGTAAGTTAATTCTTAAGAATGTACATTTTACAATATGGTATTATGTATGCAACAGCACACAAATTTATCTCAATTTAAGTACTGAAAACATTCTACAATTCAATATAATTTCCTTGCTACAAAGTTTGTGTGTGTGTGTGTGTGTGTGTGTGTGTGTGTGTGTGTGTGTGTGTGTGTGTGTGTGTGTGCATGTGTGCGAGACTAAGATCATAAAGTAAGGGAAGGCCTGTGCTGTTTGCAAGAATTTTCCAGACTCAGAACTTGTTCTGTTTCTTTCTGTCAGTTACTTTGTTAGATTCCAAAAAGTACAGTTTTGTACCTACCATAAATGTAGATGTTCGAGTGTTCACACTGCTGCAGTCATTACACTTGGGTTATCCTGCCGTCAGGCAGTCCCACAGTCGGCCTGAGTTCTAAAGTCTTGGTCTGGCGTCGGTTGCTGTCGCTTCTTCCTTGACGTCAGTGCGCCAGGTGTATATAAGATGCACCCAACGCCATTTTCTTCAGTTTTTCTTGCCCCAGATGTCAGGTGCCCCCACGTAGGAAGGCAATACATATTGCTAATCAAAAATATACATGTAAAATAAAGACAATAGCTTCAGTTACCAGCAAATACACCCCAAAGGTTGTACAGGATAGAAAGGTATAGATAAGTCCAGCTAGTTCAGAGGGGATGGAGGGAGGGTAACCTGGACTGCAGCAGTGTGAACACTCGAACATCTACATTTATGGTAGGTACAAAACTCTACTATGTTCATTGTGTTACACTGCTGCAGTCATTGCACTTGGGTAGAATCCCAAAGCTGAGGTTGGGTGGCTGGTCTATAAAGAGTTAGGCTTGGCTATGAGGTCCTGCAGAACTGCAGTGGTAAAGCCTGCACTAGATTTAGAGTAAAGAGGCAGGTGGTAATGCTTGGTAAAGGTGTGAACTGAACTCCAAGTTGCAGCCTCCAAAATTTCCTTGGTAGGTACTTCTCTGAGAAAGGCTGTTGAAGTGGCTGTTGCCCTGGTGGAATGTGGCCTAATGTTATTTGGGACTGATTTTCCATGCTGCGTGTAGCAGTACCGAATACAGTGCCCTATCCATTTGGATATAGTTTGCTTTGAGATAGCCTCGCCCTGTGATCCTGCAGCATATGCTACAAACTGTTCCTCACTTTTCCTGAAAGCCTTTGTTTTGTCCCGGTAGAAGCGTAGCTGCCTGTGTATGTCCAAAGAATGCAGGAGTTTATCCCCTTTATTCTGGGGGTTTGGATAAAAAGTTGGCAAATGGATGGTTTGGTTAAGAGCCACACTAGATACCACCTTTGGCATAAAGGTAGGGTTTGTCCTTAAAGATACACTGTCCTGATGAAAAATTATAAAAGGTTCCACTGCCATTAGTGCCTGTAGCTCTGAGACTCTTCGTGCTGAAGCTGCTGCCAGGAGCAGAGCTGTTTTCCATGATAAAAATTTTAAATCGGCTGTATTGGCTGGCTCAAAAGGTGGTAGTGTCAGTTTTTCCAAAATGAAGTTGAGGGGTGTTGGTGCTCTCTGGGGTGGTCTTATGTTTTTAGCCCCTCTGAGGTACTGCTTTAACAAGGGATGAGAGAATAAAGGAGGATCCGTGTTGTAATGTGCTGAAATGGCAGAGGCGTGGATCTTAATTGATGAGAAGGATAGGCCTCTGTCCAGCATCTCAGTTAAGTATTGTAAAATCTGAGGAATGTTTGGAACAAGAGGGTCAAGGTTTTGAGCCTGGTTCCAGGCGCAGAATCTTTTCCATTTTTCTGAGTAAGCTTTCCTGATGCTATGCCTCCTGGCCTCCAAAATGACATCCATAACAGCTTTAGAGAGAGGTGTTGCCTGTTTGACTAATGTATCTGCCATGCAGCCAGGTTTAGGGTTTTGAGCTGACCATGCAAGATCTGATTGTTTTGTTGAGTCTGAAGGTGTGGAATTTGAGGCAAAATCCATGGTGGGCCTTGAGCCAAGTTCCTTAAGATAGGGTACCAGTGCTGGCGTGGCCAGTTTGAAGCAATCAGGATCATCTGAGGTTTTTCTTGTCTGGCTTTCAGGAGTACCTTTGAAAGGAAAGGTAGTGACGGGAAGGCATAAATTTTAGGTTTTTCCAGCTGAACAGAAGAGCATCCACTTTCCATGCTTGTTTGTGATAAGTCCTTGTGCAGAATTTTTGTAGTTGGCAATTCAGTGGGGAGGCAAAAAGGTCTATCTTTTTCTTGGCATCTCCATTTTTGCATTACCATGCTGAAGATTTGTGGATTCAATTTCCATTCGTGAGGGTCCATGATATTTCTGCTTAGATCATCTGCCAGAGTATTTTTCTTTCCTGGCAGGAATCATGCTTGCAGGTGTACTTGATACGTTAGAGCTGTGTTCCACAAGGTCATGACTTGCCTGCATAGGGGATAAGAATGAATGCCCCCTTGCTTGTTTATGTACCACATTACTGTGGTGTTGTCTGTCTTTAATAATAATTGTCCTGGATGCAGAAGGTCCTTGAAAGCTGTTAGGGCATTTTGAACAGCCAACATCTCTTTTTGATTGATGTGAAGATGCATCTGGTCTGTGGTCCACTTGCCCTGAATGCATTTTCCTGCCATGTGTGCTCTCCAGGTGTAATCCGAAGCATATGTTGTTAGAGTTTGCCTGGCTGTGGGTTGGGTAAAAGGCTGACCCTTGTTTAGGTGACATGCCTGTGCCCACCATTGAAACTCCTGTTGTAGGCAGGGAATCAATGGTATTACTGCTTCTAAACTGTGAGAGTGTTGAGTCCAAACACTTTTCAGGTACCATTGTAATTTCCTCATATGCAGTCTGGCATATGGTATTAGCAGTATGCAGGATGTCATGAATCCCAGGGCCTGCAGAATTTTTCTTGCAGGGAGATGGGACTTTCTTGCCAGTAATTGAAAATATTGAGTTAGTTGAACTTGTTTGTCTGGCGTGAGGTAAGCCATCTGGGCCGTTGTATTTAAGCTGACACCCAGGAATATAATCTGTTGCGAGGGCACTAGTTTTGACTTCTTTTCGTTTACTGTGTACCCTAGAGAAGTTAGCAACCTTTTTACAAACGCCAGATGCTGTAGAAGAATGTCCTTTGTCTCTGCTTGAATGAGGCAGTCGTCCAGGTATGGATATATTTGAATTCCTTTTTGTCATCAGAATGCAATTACTGGTACCAGGCACTCTGTGAAGACCCTGGGCGCAGTAGATAAGCCAAAGGGCAGTGCAGGGAATTGGTAGTGCATTGTACCAGCTTTGAATCTGAGGTATCTTCTGCAATTTTGTCTGATAGGGACATGCAGGTATGCCTCTTTGAGGTCCAGAGTAACAAGCCAAGCCTTCTTGCCCAGCATGGGTAGAAGCTGCTGTAATGTCAACATTTTGAATTTTGGAATATCCTGGTAAGTATTCAGAATTGAAAGGTCTAGTATGGGCCTCCAGGCCTTGTCCTTTCTGGGGACCAGGAAGAGTCTTGAGTAAAATCCTTGTCCTTGTTCCTGTTGTGGTACTTTTTGAATAGCTCTCATGTCCATGAGGGGTGAAAATTTTTTTTGTGCCTCTGCCCATTGATTTTGTGGCAGGTCTGGCATTCCTTTTAGCCTTGGTAAAGTATGAAAGTGGAATCTGTAACCTTGAGACACAATATTCAGGACCCATTTGTCTTGGGTGATTGTTTGCCTGTTTTGAGAAAAAAGTGCTAGTTTTCCCCCTAAGGGGGCTTCCAAAAGGGACGTGCTTGGCGTACGAAGGGGAAAGTCAATGTGACTGTTTCCTGTAAGGTTGAGACTTGTCCTCACCACCTTTTGGGGTTGAGGTGCCCCACTGTCGCTGTCTGTTTGAGCCTTGGGGTTGAGATCTGCCCCTTGGGCGTCTGTATCTGCCTCTCTGTGATCTGTCTGACACTTGAAAGGACCAATTCTTTGTTGGCCAATTTCGGCTAAACCGAGGTGGTTGTACCTGTAAGAAATCCTTGACTGTTTGCATAGATTTAGCTTTATCCTCCATTTTCTTTGACACCTCTTCTGCCTTAACACCAAACAAAGTATCATGCTGTAAAGGAGCATCCAATAATTTTGCCTTAACATGATCAGGTAAACTTTGTTCTTTTAACCAAGCATGTCTTCGAATCACAGAACCTGTAACTGAGGCTCTACAAGAGGCCTCTAAAGAATCAAAACCACATTGCAGAGTATGTTTTCCCACCTGTTCAACTGCATGCAATAAATCCTGCATTTCTTTACAATCAGGAGGTTCTGAGCTTGCAAGCGTTTTCTGTTTTAACTGAGCCATTAAATATTGTTGGTACTTAAGCATGTGAAACTGGCAATTTAAAGCTCTTACTGCTAAAGTTGCAGAAGTGTATACTTTCTTCCCACAGCTATCCAAAGCTCTGGAATCTCTGTCAGAGGGTACTGGATTTTTTGCATTGGAAGCCTTAACCCCTTTTGGACCCTGGGAAATAGTTTCTGGATCAGCAGAAGGGTTTTTGTAAAGAAACACGTGAGAGTCAGGGACTCTGTAATACCTATCTGGCTTGGCTGGAGAAGGGGGCAAAGAGTCAAGAGTTAAACTGGATTCGGAGAACACATAATCCACAATATCTAGCACAGGCGGAATAGCCAGGGGCCTGTGCTGAGGCAATAAGAGGAATTCCCTGAGCCTTTTCTTGGATTCTGAGTAATCCTGACTTTCCCAATGGAAATGCTCCCTCATGGTATGTAAAGTTTCCCCAAAAGAATAATCCTCAGGAGGGGTGGCTGAAGGGATAGATTCTTCAGCATCAGAGTCCTCATAGGGGGGTAGAGAGTATCCCTGGTCTGAAGAGGAATCAGAGGAAATGGAAACCTGATCAGAGTAGTCATAGTCTGTATCCTGCCTAGGCCTTTTCTCAGGAGAGGGATGGGAACCCCTGATTAGAGTAATGAGGTCTTCGGCCACTTTGAGCATCTGTTTCTTAGGCATGGAGGACTGTCCAGGAGAATGCTGTACTTGTTTCTTTGTCTTTAGTGGTACCTTTGTCTTGGCTGCTGTCTTAATGGTAAGTTGTGAAGGTCTGAAAACACCCTCAGAAGCCAATGCCTGCTCAGCAGCTCCGGACCCATCTGAGGGATTAGTTTCCGTAGGCCCAATACCTTGAATTTCCAGAGGCCTAGATGTCTCCACGTGGGAGTCGGGAGCGGTCTGTGGTTCTGAGGTAGCGGGTGTCAGGGGCTGCAAAAGTGCCTTACTGAGAACCGGCGAACCGGCGACTGGCCTAGAAGAGATTTCGTCGTCAGTTTTGGACCTCGGATGTCTGTCTTTATCCTTGTCCTTGCGTTTTTTCGGTATTGAGGTCGTTGGCTAATCCGACGGCATTGTATAATTGAACCTTCG
Source organism: Protopterus annectens (assembly GCF_019279795.1). Taxonomy (NCBI): domain Eukaryota; kingdom Metazoa; phylum Chordata; order Ceratodontiformes; family Protopteridae; genus Protopterus; species Protopterus annectens. The sequence goes on from NC_056739.1 coordinate 1,370,963,326, forward strand.
GCCAAAGTAGTGCAAAGCAAAATCAAAACGTCTTTTTATAGTACATTTGTTAAATCTAGCACAAAACCGACAACTAGTGATGTCGTGATCAGGGCCTAGGCATGGAATACAGTAAGAGTGGAAGTCCTTATGAGGTATTTGCTTCCCACAAGAAATACAATTATTAACTTTTTCTGACATCAGTCTGAGGCAAGAAAAAAGTTTCCCCAACGGGGTACTTAGCTTTATTGAAGACTTCGGATCTGAAATTCGACTTTGAAAATCTCAGGAATCGGCCGACCGGCACTTGCGAACTGCTTCTGCTTTGGGCACCGCGCAGCAAGAATGACTGAAGAAAATGGCGTCGGGTGCATCTTATATACCCCTGGCGCACTGACGTCAGGGAAGAAGTGACAGCAACCGACGCTGGACCAAGACTTTGGAACTCGGGCCGACTGCAGGACCGCCTGATGGCAGGATAACCCAAGTGTAATAACTGCAGCAGTGTAACACGATGAACATCAAAGGTTACAGCTGGCTTACTGTTAAGGACTTCTTTCTTTGAAATGAAGCCCTTTGGGGATATGACATTAACAACTGACCTGTTAAAACTCCATTTGCACATAGCCAACATTACAGACGTTGATATAAAATATCTCTGATTAGGCTCTATAAACCTCCTGGCAATTATATTGGCATAGCACATTTTAAATGGCGAGAAAACATAGTGCAGCACAGATTTATGTCGGAAGAAAGTACAGTTTTGTACCTACCATAAATGTAGATGTTCGAGTGCTAATACAGCTACAATCATAACAGATGGGTTCTCCTGCCGTCAGGCGGGTCCTTGGTCGGCCGAATTCCAAAGTCTAGGTCCGGCGTCGGTTGTCGTCGCTTCTTCCCTGATGTCAGTGCGACAGGGGTATAAAGGAACCAGCTGACGGCATTTTCTTCAGTTTTTCTTGCCCCAGATGTCAGGTGCCCCCAGAAGGAAGGCAATACATAAATTTGTGTAATCATGCAGTGCAATATAATCAAAATACAGTAGTTGCAAGCAAATACATCATAAATGAATACCCCAATCAGGTTGTATGAGGATGTGTTAGCCTATAGGCCTGTCCCAAGAGGGGAAGGAGGGAGGGAAACCTGGACTGCAGCTGTATTAGCACTCAAACATCTACATTTATGGTAGGTACAAAACTGTACTATGTTCATCGTGCATACAGCTGCAGTCATAACAGATGGGTAGAATCCCAAAGCTACGAAAGGGGTGGTAGGCACTAGGTGGAATTAGGAGGAGCCAAAATGCCCTGCAAGACTGCAGTGGCAAAGCCTGCTCTAGATTTTGAGTATAATGGTAGGTTGTAGTGCTTGGAGAAGGTATGCACAGAACTCCAAGTGGCTGCTTCAAAATATCCTTGGTAGGAACTCCTCTGAGGAATGCTGCAGAGGTGGCTGTGGCCCTGGTGGAATGAGTCCTAATGCCTGTAGGAACAGTTTTGCCATTAAAGGAATAGCAAAAGCGTATGCAGTGGGCTATCCATTTTGAGATTGTCTGTTTGGAAATTGGCTTCCCTTGAGCTCCTACATAGGCCACAAAGAGCTGTTCTGATTTTCTGAAAGGCTTTGTTCTGTCCAAATAATAACGCAGTTGCCTGTGGATGTCCAAGGAATGTAGTAATCTCTCCCCTTTGTTTTGAGGATTAGGATAAAAAGTAGGTAAATGTATGGCCTGATTTAAAGCTACCCTGGATACCACTTTAGGCATAAAGGACGGGTTGGTTCTTAAGGAAACTCTGTCCTGATGGAAGATGATAAAAGGTTGGACTGCCATGAGAGCCTGTAGTTCTGAAACTCTATGAGCTGAGGTGATAGCCAGAAGGAAAGCTGTTTTCCAGGACAAATATTGCAAATCTGATGAGGCAGCTGGCTCAAAGGGAGGCAAGGTCAGTTTTTCCAGCATGAAATTAAGATCCCAAGCAGGTATTGGTTGTTTTCTTGGAGGCCTTAAATTCTTAGCCCCTCTGAGGAACTGCCTTAGGAGAGGGTGACAGAATAAAGGTGGATCAGTGTTGTATTCTGCAGAAATGGCTGATGCATGGATTTTGATGGAGGAGAAAGAAAGTCCACTGCTTAGCAGTTCAGCCAAATATTGTAGTATTTGAGGTAAATTCAGTTTTCCAGGATCCTGGTCCTTTTTCTCATTCCAGACACAAAAACGTTTCCATTTTGCGGAGTAAGCTTTTCTAGTTGATGGCCTTCTGGCCTCCAAAATGACATCCTGCACCTCCTTGGAGAGTAGGGCCTGTTGTGATGCTAAGGAATCTTCCATGCGGCTAGACTGAGTGTTTTTAGCTGGCTGTGAAGAGTCTTGAAACTGTGCTGAGTCAGAAGAAGAGGCATTAGAGGCAGGGTCCATGCTGGGAAATGCGTCAGGCTCCTCAGGAGTGGGTACCAGTGTTGCCTTGGCCAGTCCGGAGCAATAAGGATCATCTTTGGTCTGTCTGCTTTGGTCTTTAATAGAACTTTGGGCAGCAGAGGAAGAGGAGGGAAGGCATAAACTGTCATTGATGTCCAACTGAAGGAAAGAGTGTCCACTCTCCAGGCCTTTGGATGGAAGATCCTTGAGCAGAATGTTGACAATTGATGATTCTTGTGGGAGGCAAAGAGATCTCTGTCTGGCCTTCCCCATTCTTGTTTTATTTCTGTAAAAACTTTTGGATGCAATTTCCATTCGTGTGAATCTGTCATATTCCTGCTTAGGTTGTCTGCCAGTGTGTTTTCCTTGCCTGGCAAGTACTGTGCTTGTAGTTCCATTTGTAAGTCCATGGCCATGTTCCAAAGTGACATGGCCAGTCTGCATAGGGGGTAGGAATGTGTTCCTCCCTGTTTGTTTATGTACCACATAACTGTGGTGTTGTCCGTTCTTATCAACAGTTGACCTGGTTGCAGAAGGTCCTTGAAAGCTATAATAGCATTTATTACTGCTAGCATTTCCTTTTGATTGATGTGAAGGTGCTTTTCTTTTTGGGACCATTTGCCCTGAATGCACCGGACTGTCGTGTGCGCCCCCCAGGTGTAGTCCGAGGAGTCTGTTGTGATGACTTGATTTGCTTGAGGCTTGCTGAATGGAAGACCTGTGTTTGTTTGACATGCTTGAGCCCACCACAGAAATTCCTTTTGCAGACATGGAATTAGTGGTATTATTGTTTCCAAACTGTGGCTGTGTTGAGACCATATGTTTTTCAGGTACCATTGTAGTTTTCTCATATGCAGCTTTGCACATGGGATTAGTAAGATGCAAGATGCCATGAATCCCAGAGCCTGCAGGATTTTCCTTGCAGTCAGCCTGGTGCAATTTGCTAGTGTTCTGAAGTATTGAATTAGTTGCCCCTGCTTCTCTGGTGTGAGGTAGGCCATCTGGGTGTTTGTGTCCAAATTGGCACCCAGGAAAATTATCTTCCGAGAGGGTATTAGCCTTGATTTCTCTTTGTTGACTGTGTATCCCAGAGAGTTTAATAACATTATTACATAAGCTAGATGTTTCAGAAGAATGTGCTTGCTGTCCGCTTGGATCAGGCAGTCATCCAAATAAGGGTATATTTGTATCCCTTGAAGTCTGCAGTAGGCAATTACTGATGCCAGGCATTTTGTGAATACTCTGGGCGCAGTAGATAAGCCAAAGGGCAATGCAGAGAATTGATAATGGGTTGAACCTGCAAGAAATCTGAGGAACCTTCTGCAATTTTGTCTGATTGGGACATGCAGGTATGCCTCCTTGAGGTCCAATGTTACCAGCCAAGACTCCTTGCCCAGCATGGGAAGAAGTTGCTGTAGAGTGAGCATCTTGAATTTTGGTATGAGTAGAAATGTGTTTAGGATGGATAGATCCAAAATAGGTCTCCAATCTTTTCCCTTCCTTGGCACCAGAAACAGCCTGGAATAAAAACCTTGACCTTGTTCGTGTGTAGGTACCTCTTGAATAGCTTTCATGTTTATGAGATCTGAAATTTGCCTTTGTGCCTCTGCCCTTTGATTGTGTGGCAGGTTTGGCATGCCTCTCATTTTTGGAAGGGTATGAAAATGGAATATGTAGCCTCTGTTTATAATGTCCAGGATCCATTTGTCCTTTGTGACAACATGCCAATTTTTTGAGAATAATGCCAGCTTTCCTCCTAAGGGGGCTGCCATTTGGGACCTGGTTGGCATACAAAGGGGAAAGTCATTGGGTTTGCTTTCTGAAAGATTGCGAGTTGTCCTCACCACCTCTTTGTGTAGGAGCTTGCCATTGTCTGCCTCTATACGATCCTTGTGATTGTTCTCTGCCCCTCGGACGCCTGTATCTGCCTCTTTGGGGTCTGTCTGTGGCAGGAAAGGACCAGTTTTTGGAAGGCCAATTTCTACTAAAATGTGGGGGTTGAACCTGCAGAAATTCTTTCACAGTTTGCATTGATTTAGCCTTTTCCTCCATTTTCCGTAATACTTCCTCAGCATTAGCACCAAATAGTACATCCTTTTGAAGAGGAGCGTCTAGTAATTTAGCTTTGACATGATCAGGTAAGGCTTGTTCCTTGAGCCAGGCATGCCTACGTATGACTGAGCCTGTAACAGCAGCTCTACATGAGACCTCTAGAGCATCAAAACCACATTGTAAGGTATGCTTACCCACTTGTTCTGCACTATGCATCAAATCCTGCAACTCCTTCAAGTCTGGTTGTTCAGGTTGTGACATTTTACTTTTCAATTGTGATAACAAAAACTGTTGGTATTTTAGCATATAAAACTGACAGTTTAAGGCCCTCATGGATAAGGTAGCCGAGGTATATACCTTTTTTCCCCACCTTTCTAAGGATCTGGAATCTCTCTCGGAAGGCAATGGATTTTTTGGCAATGGAGGCCTTAACTCCCTTGGGGCCCTGTGAGATGGTTTCTAGGTCAGCAGCATGGCTTTTGTATAGAAATTGGTGTGAGTCAGGAACCCTGTAGTACCTGTCAGGCTTAACTGGAGCTGGAGGTAGAGAGTCCGGGTTAAGGCAGGCCTCCAAGTAAACATCATCTAGGATGTTCAAGACAGGAGGTATAGCCAGAGGCCTGTGCTGGGGTAACAAAAGAAATTCCCTGAGCCTTTTCTTGGAATCTGAATAATCCTGGCCTTCCCAGTGGAAGTGTTCCCTTAAGGTATGCAAAGTTTCCCCAAATGAGTAATCCTCAGGGGGGGATACAGAAGGAATAGACTCCTCCGCATCAGAGTCTTCAAAAAGACTGTTCCTGATCATCAGAGTGTTCTGAAATAATGGAGCCCTGATCAGAGGAGGGGGAATCTTCCTCCACTCTGGGCCTTTTGTCCGGAGGGGGCTGAGAACCTCTGATTAGAGTAATTAAATCCTCAGCCATTTTAAGCATCTGTTTTTTAGGCATGGGGCCTGGAGATGGGCCCTGTGTAGTCTGTCTCTTAGAGTGCATGGTTGCTTTAGACTTGGTGAAAGCCTTGATGGAGAAAGAAGAGGAAGGTCTGAAGACACCTTGAGTGGAGGTGGACCTGTCCACATTCTGTGTTTCAATGCCAAGAGTGGCTTCGGTATCTGTAGTCGGGGTGTGGGCCAAGGAGCCTGCGACCTCGGGCACAGGAGACACCGCCAAAGATGTGTCATCAGTAATCAGGGGCTGCGTAGGCGCCTCGCTGAGAACCGGACCATGTGTACTAGGCTTTGGCGTGGTGTCGGTAGAGGCCATGGACCTCGAGAGTCAGTCCTTGTCTTTGCGTTTTTTTGACAAAGCCAGAGTCGGAGTATCCGATGACATAGTATAGTTAAATGCTTTCCCAAAATAATGCTGGGCGAACTCCGCCCGACGCTTAATAGTTGGTTTTTTGAATGTAGCACAAAAACGACAGACCAAGACATCATGGTCTGGGCCTAAACAAGGAATACAGAGGGAATGGAAAACCTTATGCGGTATTTGCTTCCCACAAGAAATACAATTATTAACTTTGTCTGACATCGATCTGAGGCAAGAAAAGTTTCCCCAATGGGGTACTTAGCTTTTAAGAAGACTTCGGTTTCCAAATTGTCATAATCTCAGGAGCTGGCCGACTGGCACTTGCGAACTGCTTCTGCTTCTGGCACCGCACGGCAAGAAAGACTGAAGAAAATGGTGTTGGCTGGTTCCTTTATACCCCTGTCGCACTGACGTCAGGGAAGAAGCGATGTTAACCGACGCCGGACCTAGACTTTGGAATTCGGCCGACCGAGGACCCGGCTGACGGCAGGAGTACCCATCTGTTATGACTGCAGCTGTATGCACAATGAACATCTGATAAAACTCAACAATGCTTTAAGAGTCATGTACTTTTTAAGGCATTTAATGTTAATTTTGGCCTCATCATTATCTGTCTGAAATACAGTATTCAACAGACAGATTTCTTTGGGGTTCCATCTATATAATATCAAACAAAAAATGCTCTTTGCTAATACACAGATCTAGCCATTTAACTGCTCTTAAGATACACACAATAACAATGAGAAAGCATAATTAAGAATTATTTTCTAAAATTAACAGTGTAAGGATTCACTGCGGTGGTGGTGCTGCGCTAGCGTTGTCTCCTCACAGTTAGACGTTGCCCGTTTGATTCTCAGTTAGAGCGTCTTCTGTGTGACAGCATGCGTGAATGGGCGTTCCTTCGTTGAAGGTTGTGCATTAATCCCGGCAAGCCAGTACGTAAAAATCTACTGCCAATCATTAGCGGATCGGAGTTCAGCTGTGGTGACCCCTAACTGGGAAAAGCCAAAAGACACAACAACAACAACAGTGTAAGGATTCACACTTCACTAGAACCAGGATATGCCTTTTTTGTGTGCCCTTATATGATTCCGAGGCATGCATGGGCCTGTTCTGCTGACACTGATGTATGTACACACGACCCTCTCTGCAGACCTGTACCATACAAGTTCTGTAATCTGCATGCTCATAATTCTATATGCCATATAGGATGTAGATCCCTTGAAAGTTATTTTGTTTCATGGCAAGCACAATATCACAATATGCTACTTCATAGAGCTTATAGTCAACACTATATCACAGTATGCTACTTCATAGAGCCTATAGTCAACACTACATCACAGTATGCTACTTCATAGAGCCCATAGTCAGCACTATATCACAGTATGCTACTTCACAGAGCCTATAGTCAACACTATATCACAGTATGCTACTTCATAGAGCCTATAGTCAGCACTATATCACAGTATGCTACTTCATAGAGCCTATAGTCAACACTATATCACAGTATGCTACTTCACAGAGCCTATAGTCAACACTATATCAGAGTATGCTATTTCATAGAGCCTATAGTCAGCACTATATCACAGTATGCTACTTCACAGAGCCTACAGTCAACACTATATCACAGTATGCTACTTCATAGAGCCCATAGTCAGCACTATATCACAGTATGCTACTTCATAGAGCCTATAGTCAACACTATATCACAGTATGCTACTTCACAGAGCCTACAGTCAACACTATATCACAATATGCTACTTCATAGAGCCTATAGTCAGTACTATATCACAGTATGCTACTTCATGCAGCCTATAGCAACACTATATCACTGTATGTTACTTCATAGAGCCTATAGCAACACTATATCACTGTATGTTACTTCATAGAGCCTATAGTCAACACTTTATCACAGTATGCTACTTCATAGAGCCTATAGTCAACACTATATCACAGTATGCTACTTCATAGAGCCTATAGTCAACACTATATCACAGTATGCTACTTCATAGAGCCTATAATCAACACATTTTGTTTTAAAATAAAAATGAAATAAAATATCCAAAAATGTTGTATTTCACTGCTGTACATCACTACTGGAGTTCTCTCAACTAAGCCTGCTATTGTAACTTCTAGTTTAAAAAGAGAAGCTTTCCAACCTGTTACTAGTATGATAGACACATTTAAACGTCAAACCTAAAAACACATACACGCACACACACACACTAAATAAATAAATAATAATGCTACACTGAGTAAACATTTCTAGTATGACATCCTCCTAAGTTCACAGGATGACCAGTGCAATAATCAAATATTCTATAGTAAAAATTGCTTTCTAGCAAGCAACCTTTTTTGTAGTAAGACACACATGCCATTAAATCACTTACAATCTGGTTTCCATTCTGTTTACTTATTAAAACAGTAACACACACTTCAGATGGGGAAACCATTCCCTCAAAGAACGATACTAAGCTGTTACAAGTTCTGTTCTCACACAGACTGGTTAACTTTCACACACTTTGCCAGAATAAGCAGTGAAAAGAGGGGGGCAGCTTGGACCACTGATATCTACAAATATAAAGCAATAACAAAACATGTTTATTGGCCAGTTAATGACATAAGTCTGTTGTTCTTTGAGAAAAGTGTTCAATGTAGACCTCACTATAAAACACATGGCCCACAGTGTTGTCACTAACAAGGCATGGCCGAACAAAGAGAATTATGTATTACAATCAAGAGCAGAACTGTTGAAATACTGAATCTTAGTTGTTCATGGCTACTGTGCTTTTGTTTGTTTCTGCTCCTGAATGCTGTAAAATATTCACAGATGCTGAGTGCACAATCTGGGAATAGCATGCAAATAATACAAGAAATATGCTGGAGGTTTAAAGTTTGGATTTCTGATGTTTCTCTAAGGGTTAGATGCTGTTTTATGCATTTTATTCAGCTTTTTTATGTGTATCTGTCAGTGTGAGTGTGTGTGTGTGTGTGTGTGTGTGTGTGTGTGTGTGTGTGTGTGTGTGTGTGTGTGTGTGTGTGTGTGTGCGCGCGCATGTCTGCGCACACGTGTGTGCATATGTGTGTGTGTGTGTGTGTGCGCGCATGTCTGCGCACACGTGTGTGCATATGTGTGTGTGTGTGTGTGTGTGTGTGTGTGTGTGTGTGTGTGTGTGTGCATGTGTATGTTTGCTTGATTGTTTGCACCTGCATGTATGAGTACATGTTTGATACAAGTCATACAAACCATGAAGGACATTTTACATTATCGTGACAGTGGTGAGCACTGCTACCTCACAGTGCTTGGATCTGTGCTTTAATTTCAAGCTGGAGTACCTTGTATGTACACTGTATGGCCTTCCTGTGTTTGCATGCCTTTCCCCCCAGGTGCTCTGGTTTGCTTCCTACTACCTGTTAAGTAAAGTGTTGATCCTTTAAACTGCCCCTAGGTATGCATGTGATATGACAGTAAGCAACTGCCCCAACTACTTGCCCTGACAGACTCTGGTTTCCCCAACACCCCGAACAGATGAAAGATTGTATCAGCTAAAGAAAGAATAGACAAACATCGTAGCAAAGAGTACACAAATGTATACACAAGGGGCAAGCAGTACTTAGAAGTTTACTAAAAGTTAATAAAATAAATTGTTGAATAAACATTTGTTCCATTAAATGTTATGCCTGCTCCTTGCATAAATGAAACAAAAACATGAAACAAGTTGCATCTTTATTCAAAGGCTTTAGAATCACCAGAATGCCATGGGTTTTATTTGGCATGAGGTTTGAAAGTGCTCAGCTACTGTGTTAGCCTTAGTGCTCCAGTATTACTTTCTACACACACTTAAGGAGATCATTTTGTGTTTATTTAAGACCACAATGCAACAATCTAAACAGTAAGGGATTTTGACATTTCACTGATGAGAATTTATATATTTTCCTGTAAATGAGGATTGGCACAAGCCAAGTTTTCCTGGAACATCTTCAAGGGGAGTGTCAGGTTGATATTAATGGAAGTTCAATGGGTTGGGGAGGTGAAAGGGTTAAACGGTGGGAGGGCTGATTGGAAGGAAATGAGATAAAGGTGGGAGGTGCTTAAGGGATTTAGAGGAGTGTAGCTGGGTAAGTAATCACATTTTGGCGTGAACTTGCTACAGCAAGTACTACGTCCGTGACGACCTGCAGATGTTTGTGGTCAGGTGGGCCTTGGCTGGTATGGTGGAGGTGAATGGTGGTCAGTGATGGGGTTGGTCATAGTGATTTATATGTATGTATAGTATTTTTTTTTTCTCTTCATGGTTTCAGAGAATTTCGATGGAGGGTGGTGCTGATGCAGTCTGTTGTTTGCTGACTCAGGCTGAGTTGGTTTGGTTTGCTGGCCTTGTAGGAGCAGTGGGTGAACTGCTCCTGGTTCTTGGGTTTTGGGGTTGGAAGTTTGTTTTCACTGTGTTGCGGTTTGGATCTCCACCTGCATTGGAGAGGTGTGGGTTCACGACGGGGTGTTTCCTGGCTGCTGTCCTGTTGGTTCCCAAGTGGTGCTGGTCCGTCTTTGATGTGCGTTGGTTGCTTTTGCGGGTTTGAGGGCACCGTAGTGATGGTGGGAGCAGGGCATAAGCTCTGTCTGCTTTGGCTTCACTTATTAAACAAAAGAAAAAGGGAAAAAAAAGCCTTAGATTAGCGATGGTGCTCCTGAATGCTGTAAAATATTCACAGATGCTGAGTGCACAATCTGGGAATAGCATGCAAATAATACCAAAAATATGCTGGAGGTCTAAAGTTTGGATTTCTGATGTTTCTCTAAGGGTTAGATGCTGTTTTATGCATTTTATTCAGTTTTTTATGTGTATCTGTCAGTGTGAGTGTGTGTGCGTGCGTGTGCGTGTGCGTGTGTGTGTGTGTGTGTGTGTGTGTGTGTGTGTGTGTGTGTGTGTGTGTGTGTGCGCGCGTGTGCGTATGTTTGCTTGTCTGTTTGCACCTGCATGTGTGAGTACATGTTTGATGCAAGACATACAAACCATGAAGGACATTTTACATTACCGTGACAGTGGTGAGCACTGCTACCTCAAAGCGCTTGGATCTGTGCTTTAATTTCAAGCTGGAGTACCTTGTATGTACACTGTATGGCCTTCCTGTGTTTGCATGCCTTTCCCCCAGGTGCTCTGGTTTGCTTCCTACTACCTGTTAAGTAAAGTGTTGATCCTTTAAACTGCCCCCAGGTATGCATGTGATATGACAGTAAGCAACTGCCCCAACTACTTGCCCTGACAGACTCTGGTTTCCCTAACACCCCGAAAAGATGAAAGACTGTATCAGCTAAAGAAAGAATAGATAAACATCATAGCAAAGCGTACACAACTGTATACACAAGGGGCAAGCAGTACTTAGAAGTTTACTAAATGTTAATACAATAAATTGTTGAATAAACATTTGTTCCATTAAATGTTATGCCTGCTCCTTGCATAAATGAAACAAAAACATGAAACAAGTTGCATCTTTATTCAAAGGCTTTAGAATCACCAGAATGCCATGGGTTTTATTTGGCATGAGGTTTGAAAGTGCTCAGCTACTGTGTTACCTTAGTGCTCCAGTATTACTTTCTACACACACTTAAGGAGATCATTTTGTGTTTATTTAAGACCACAATGCAACAATCTAAACAGTAAGGGATTTTGACATTTCACTGATGAGAATTTATATATTTTCCTGTAAATGAAGATTGGCACAAGCCAAGTTGTCCTGGGACATCTTCAAGGGGGGTGTCAGGTTGATATTAATGGAAGTTCAATGGGTTGCGGAGGTGAAAGGGTTAAACGGTGGGAGGGCTGATTGGAAGGAAATGAGATAAAGGTGGGAGGTGCTTAAGGGATTTACATGAGTGTAGCTGGGTAAGTAATCACATTTTGGCATGAACGTGCTACAGCAACTACTACATCCGTGACGACCTGTGGTCAGGTGGGCCTTGGTTGGTATGGCGGAGGTGAATGGTGGTCAATGATGGGGCAGGTCATAGTGATTTATATATAAATGTATAGTATTTGTTTTTTTTCTTCATGGTTTCAGACAATTTCGATGGAGGGTGGTGATGATGCAATCTGTTGTTTGCTGACTCAGGCTGAGTTGGTTTGGTTTGCTGGACTTGTAGGAGCAGTGGGTGAACTGCTCCTGGTTCTTGGGTTTTGGGGTTGGAAGTTTGTTTTCACTGTGTTGCGGTTTGGATCTCCACCTGCATTGGAGAGGTGTGGGTTCACGACGGGGTGTTTCCTGGCTGCTGTCTTGTTGGTTCCCGAGTGGTGCTGGTCCGTCTTTGATGTGCGTTGGTTGCTTTCGTGGGTTTGAGGGCACCGTAGTGATGGTGGGAGCAGGGCGCATGCACTGTCTGCTTTGGCTTCACTTATTAAACAAAAGAAAAAGAAAAAAAAAGCCTTAGATTAGCGATGGTGTGATTCCATCTCCGGTTTGTAATTTGTTGGCCAGTGGAGTTCTAGTTTTGTACAGGTGAGTTTGGTTAGTTTGCCCTTTTTGACTGTGGTTTCTTACGGAATGGGAGAGGAGTTGATAATATGCACTGTTTGGTTGCTCATGTATTGATCCATCAGCCTTTCGAGGGTTTGGCAGTGAGTTGTGAGATGGCCTGGAATGAGAGTTTCAATCCGTTACATCCCTTGTCATGCAACGGTAAGTCAGTTCCACATGGCTTGGGTCTGCTACATGGTATTGAAGTTTTGAGGCTGCAGCAACTCATTACAGTTTAAAACAGTACCCGCATCATGCTAAGGTTAAAGTTGTTCCTCTAACAGATCTTAAGATTATATGAAGGATACTTGTATGGTGCCTGTTTTGGGTCTGGGTTCTGCCCTTGGCTAGGGCTTTTTTCCATTTTCTAGCTCTGGGATTATCTGCAGTGGCTTTTCTGCAACTTTTGGAGTTGCGTTGCTTCGGTGCATTTGCTCGATGATCTCAGCACTGGGCCTTGAGGCTCCACTTTGAGCAGTTTCTGGAGTGTTGTGTTTTTGGTCAGCTCCTCATTGTGGGCAAACAAAAAGAAAAAAAAGGGGGGGTGTTTGTGATCTGGCTAACAGTGGGTAAAGTGGAAAGGGAGCCTTGGGGATGGATGGAGTTCCAGACTTCACGTCGTGCAGGCACAGGGCATGCCAGTGCAGGGCTGGTTGTTTGTCGACTCTGTACTATGGTAGTGCATGCTGGCATGCGGGTTGATCCTTGAAGTGTTCGTGGGTGGGTGCCCACTTGTGGTTTGAAGCATGAGGCTCATAATTGTGGAGATGGGCTTGTGTGAATGGGGTAGCAAGTGAGTCATTTGTCTCTCATTTGTTGTCTGATTGACTCGTTTCAATTGTGGTGTGTGGAGGTGGTGGATTTTGCCGCAGTGGTAGTTTTGACGGGGTGGGGTGGAGAGTGAGTGTTTTCTTGGGTTGGGAGCCATCTGTGAGGACTGCCTGTCAGGCACAGGAATGAGCAATTTTATAGATACAACAGTATGGATGATGTTCGTGGCTTGGGAATAGGCATTCGTTGTTGCGCATGCGTGGTTGCTACAGTACTATGATGCAATTTGCATCTAGAATTATCATTTATAATAGCTGCTTGTTTCTTACAAGGGTCTTGTTAACAGAATATCTGCAGCAGTATATAGCTTAGTGAAATACATATTTATTTGGCAGTTACCTTGTACTAGTTTTGGTTAATACTATGATTGGTGATGTCAACAGCTACATAGTGATAACTGGTAGCTACTTACAGCCTGGTGGCCACTTCTGCTATCACAAAACATTAAACATGCTTTATGAAATAAAACATGTTTATTAAAGAGTTTCTTTAAATTTATATCATTAGTGCCTAATAGGCAATTTCTGCTGAAATGAAAAAAAACTAATTGGGTTGGAGGATATGAGTATGCGGCATATTGGAACGATAAATATAATGACCAAATGACAGATGCATTTTCTATAAATACTGGTTTGGTTTCTCCTCTCAAATGAATTATTGTTGTCTTCTAACTGTGGAAGGGCAGTAGGAGTACGTGTAGTTTTCGTTAATGTAAAGATTTTGGAGCGTCCAGAATTTTGCATCATATGTTAGGGAGGTTGTTACATGAGGGGTATTCTGGCTAATTAGTGGCAAGCTGTTTATGATTGGGGTTGTAGGGTAGTGGCATACCTTCTAGTTCAGACGTCCCATTCAAGGATTCGTGCAAACTCATCCATACTGTGGATTGCATAATGTTGGATGGATAGAACTATATCAGGGGTTTTTTTTTCCAAGCTACTTAGGCCAAAGGACAGAGTAGAAATTTTTTCCAACCAGTTTATTCATTTTAAAGCATTGGGCACTTCGCATTAAATTATAAGTCTAGCATTGCTGAAGGGCTATTTAACAGGAGGAAAGGCTAAATAGTGTCAAATTATAGCCATAAGATTTATGCTCAGAACACATTTGTTTACTGTGGATGCATTTTGAAGGCTGGGGAGAAAAAAGCTACATTAAAGATTGATTAGAGAATGACATACTTTTGGTTTTTGGACTTCATACACAGTAACCTGTATGATGTAAACATACCATTTTAATGATGTTAAGTCAGGTTCGTAAATGTCCAGTAAGGTCTTGCAGGAACTCAGGAAGCAAAGCAGATGGTATTTTTGTTTTACAATTCTTTACAAGCTGTTAGATCTGTTTTCAAGTTTTAGATGCTACGATGGCAGCTGTTAATTCACTTTGAATACGGTTAATGGTGGGAAGCCTTGCTATCAGCATACAGTTCGGATGCTGTCCCATATGTGCAGGCTTTGATGAATAAAGATGGGTGATTCAAGGGTTTTGCAACTCGGATGGTGCAAGCGGGGGGGGGGGGGGTATTACTTTTTTGGTGAAGATGGATTGAGTTAGTACTGCCAGTTCATCACATATTATTTGTTTTATTTATTTATTTAATGAATTATTTGACATGTGTTTACTGGGGTGGTCTGACTGGGTCTACAGAACCCATTTGTAGCAGAGGCCCTGGGAGAGTAGCTCCACCTACAGTAAAATACAAATACAGTATATTCCAGTATAATACAAATACTGTATAATCCAGTACAATACAAATGACATTAGGAATACTACACAAAAATAAGTGGAAAGAACATAAACTATGTTACAGGGTATTACAATATATACTACACATCTGGACAATTCTGTCAAGTTAAACATTATATACAGTAATTGTCACTCTCACCGTATACATAACCTATGTGTAGATAGTGTCCAAAAGTCATATGTAGGTAGTGCAGTCTAAGACATTGACTGTTATATTACATGAAAAATAAAATGTTGGTTTTAGTTAGGAAAATAATAGCCAGAAAGTTGGTGATGAAGAAAGATAGTGGGAGAGTTAAGAGTAGAGGCATTACAGCCTGAGCAGTAGCGTAAGCATATGGTACAGAAACAGAGGAGGAGTTAAGAGAGCCTTAGGACCTTGCAGAATGAGGGAGTAAAATGGGACAGAAGAGAAGGGCGAGGCTATTTGATAGGACATTGGAGGCATAGCTTCAGTTTTGGCTGCTTTGTCATAGATGTGGGTGGCGGTGGTACATTCTTTCCCGGGTTGGCAGGATAGATTGTCCTTGAAGATGTCTTGCAATGTGTGTTGTGTATTTTGGATGATTTATATGTCTTTTCTTTCTTGCAGATGGGGTCTTGAAATGCTGTGGCTGTAGTTTGGAATAGGTGGGTATAAGATGGAGCCTTCTCCTTACATATTACAGGATTTACTTTTGTCCTTTTCTTTGTAGATGATGGTGTGCCAAGTTCCAGTGGTGAGATACAGTGAGTTCGCAGATGAACATGCTTTGGTGTCGAATAAGTGGTGGGGTCATGGGGTGAGTAATCAGAAATGGGTAGGTTAAAAGGCAAGCACAGTGATTCGGAAGAAGAAGAAAGAAGCACAACCAACTTTTTGTTTAACTCTAGAATAAGTATTATGTTTTATGACCTCGTTTGATTTGTGTTACAGGATAATGTACAATCCATGGTAGAATTAAGAGTTTTAATATTTAAATATCATGGGATGCAGTGGTACAGCGGTTTGTGTCATTTCACAGCTAGAGGTTCTCCAGTTTGATTATCAGCCAGTTTTGTGGGCCTTGCGTGCTCTCCTTCTGTTGGTGTGGGTTTCGCTGGGTACTCTTGGGTTTTCTTCCATGCTACTAAGTTGCTAGTTACTGAATATTGGATACATTTGTATGGGAAGACATATAGATCATATACATTAGATGGTCGTCATAGTGAGAATGGTTTTGCTGCATGTTTTAAATCTGAATGCAGGTTTCAATGGAAGCCCTGATCACTTGGGTGGGCACACTGAGATTACAGATGGAATGTTGAGTGAGTAACAGTCAATGCCCTGATGGAAATGGACTTGAAAGGTAATGTTTTTTTGTTTTCTGGATGTGTTGAGTGCTGAAGAGGCTGTAGGGTATTAGGTAATTTTATTCAATGGTCATTAAGGCACATTACAGTTGGGGCAGTGGTGATTTCTTGCAGATGTAGGACATGTTTAGTTGGCTAGTTTGAGTGGGTTCCTTTGGTGGGGTTAATAGTTAATAGTTGATGTAGTTTAATTTCTACAAGTTGGATGGGGTTGGCATGTCACTAAACTGGTGTTGACCAGGAGGCATAGGGCATGTTCAGTTTGGTATACTGTTGGCGGTATTCAAGGGTATTGGTAGAGTAAAGAGGGGTCAGACTGCTAAAGCCATCATGGGGTTTAGGTGCCTTAATTTTAATATGGGTAGCTTGTGTTGGCAAGGCGGTTGTTTAATGGCATTTTGAAGTTCTTCAGGTTCTGCATGTCATTAGGCAAGTAAAAGGAATTGTTTTGGAAGGGTGATATGCAATTGCTTTAATTTGGTGGTTGGGGTTGAGTATTTTGCTCCAGTGGCAGGTGATGCTTTGGTAAGCATTAGGTAATTCTCATGGGGCTGGTAATGCCCTGGAAATTATTGTATGTCGAATGATGTTTGGCCTTATCCTCTAAGGGTGGAAGTTGGTGGTGAAGGGGGAACAGCTGGGGCAGGCTGGTGGCGGAGAAGAAGGACAGGCTTGCCCTCTTCTGTTCCCCCTCTGGTGTCTGGTGGTGCATTTCAAGGAGTTTTTGTTGAATCGATAAGCTAGTGAAGGTAAGGATGCTGCTTATTTGGTTTGAAGGTAATTCAGTGAATGGTTTAGTAAGTGAGCAAAGGTATGGATGCTGCTTACTGGGTCGGATGAGCAGGTACGCTGTCCTGATTAATATTTGGTATGGATGCTGCTTACTGGACAGGATGAGCAGGTATGCTGTCCTAGTTAACATTATAAGGATGTTTATGAGTAAAGTAAGTGAGCAAAGGTATGGGTGCAGCTTACTGGGGCAGGATGAGCAGGTACGCTGTCCTGATTAACATTGCAAAGATATTTATGCTGTGATTAGAATCAACTACGCTATGTCCAGTTGTATTTAACAAATTTTGGTAATCAAAGTTATGTTATGGAAATTTTAATAAAGGTCGTCAAATGTCATTCGGTGTGTTGTGTTTATTGAAGGGGACCGGGACAATCCCTTTTATTGTTGATATCTGAGGTGTCACTGTGATTCTAGAAAGAAAAAAATAATTTTAAAAGGGCTACATGAATTTAGGACACTACCAGTTACTCTAAATCAAAGGTGTTCTCTGTTGGAATCATAAATTTAACAAAGTTGTATTATCACCAAGACTTCGGGGGAAAAAGGGGTAGAGAATTCCCAAAAGTTCACATCCCCAGTGGCAGCTACATTTGCATGTCAGGGTCAGAAATAAATATATATATAGCTGTGTCTGTGACTTTTTTGTGGTAGTCTTAGGTACACTGCTGTCACTGCCAAACATCTTAGTACATTACTGCTGGATTCAAACATTTTTTCAGCCCAATGCAATTTACAAAGCAGACTTTCTGCCGTCAGCAAAAGGATGACATGTTTAATAGCAAGGAAAATTTTTTTGTGCAAGTCACTTTCACTTTCAAACTGCTAGGAAAATATATTTTGAAGATGAACTGTCTTTGCATCTGTATGGGTAGAAGGAACACGACTATTATAATTATTTCTTGCTGTAAATATGTATGAGCATGTGAATACATCTGTATGAGATTTACACCCCATGTCTCAAAATTTTACACATGTTGTGGTGATTCAGAAGTGAAAATAATTAGTAAGCAATTGACCCTTGCATGGAGGTTTAAAATGAACTACCCTCCACCAAAAAAAAAATGTTGCTACAAGTATTTTTTTATGTTGCCAACCTTTATATTTTCTAATGTTTATGCATCATATGACAACATACCACATGCACAAGAACATGCTAGTTTACAGTCACGTGTTTAAATGCAGCGTGCAGTAAATAAACAGTTTCAGTTCATGAAAATTACCTTTTCCATTCTTAAATTTTAATTCAATGAGCTAATAAAATTTATCCACAGATGAGACGTAATTACATGAATTTGATAACAGTACAAGAAAATATCAACTGGACATCAAGAAGTCTACTGCTAAGGTATTGCTTGTTAAATCTTTAGTAAATCAAACATCCTAAGCTGTGACTTGGCAAACTGTATTACCCTACCTATTCTTTAATTCATGTGATGTGTGTGCATATATATGGATCTATGTCAATTGATCGAGTTTTCAGAAACTCGAAATTCATATCAGCGAGACAACATGATCAAATTTCTGAAAACTGAAACATTAAATAAAAAAAAACAAAAGAAACACAAAAATCTATATATATATATATATATATATATATATATATATATATATATATATATATATTTTTTTTACAGTTTTGCAGGGGGACAAGCCCCCCATGCACCCTCCATAGCCCCTGCTAATTAAATATATCAATTCTGAGATCGCACTACATTGAGGAAAATGTTAAATTTCCCGATCCTTACTGTACTGCGATCTCCATTCAAATGCTTCGGGTTTTCAGAAATTCTATCTTATCATCTCACCAATATGAAAGTACAGTTTTGTACCTACCATAAATGTAGATGTTCGAGTGCTAATACAGCTGCAGTCATAACAGATGGGTTTTCCTGCTATCAGGCGGGTCCTCGGTAGGCCGAATTCCAAAGTCTAGGTCTGGCGTCGGTTGTCGTCGCTTCCTCCCTGACGTCAGTGCGACAGGGGTACAAAAGAACAAGCCGACGCCATTTTCTTCAGTTTTTCTTGCCCCAGATGTCAGGTGCCCCCAGAAGGAAGGCAATACATAAATTTATGTAGCAATGCAAAGCAATATAATCAAAAAACAGTAGTTGCAAGCAAATACACCATAAATGAATACCCCAATCAGGTTGTATGAGGAGGTGTTAGCCATTAGGCCTGTCCCAAGAGAGGAAGGAGGGAGGGAAACCTGGACTGCAGCTGTATTAGCACTCGAACATCTACATTTATGGTAGGTACAAAACTGTACTATGTTCATCGTGCATAAAGCTGCAGTCATAACAGATGGGTAGAATCCCAAAGCTAAAAAAGGGGTGGTAGGCACTAGGTGGAACTAGGAGGAGCCAGGATGCCCTGCAAGACTGCAGTGGCAAAGCCTGCTCTAGATTTGGAGTAGAATGGTAGGTGACAGTGCTTGGAGAAGGTATGTACAGAACTCCAAGTGGCTGCTTCCAAAATATCTTTGGTAGGAACCCCCCTGAGGAAAGCTGCAGAGGTAGCTGTGGCCCTTGTGGAGTGAGATCTGATGCCTGCAGGTACAGTTTTACCATGAAAAGAGTAACAAAAGCGTATGCAGTGGGCTATCCATTTTGAGATTGTCTGTTTGGAAATTGGCTTCCCTTGAGCTCCTGTAGCATAGGACACAAAGAGTTGCTCTGAATTTCTGAAAGGCTTTGTTCTGTCCAAATAATAACGCAGTAGTAATGTAGTAATCTCTCCCCTTTGTTTTGAGGATTAGGGTAAAAGGTAGGTAAGTGGATAGCCTGATTCAAAGCTACCCTGGATACTACCTTTGGCATAAAGGATGGATTGGTTCATAAGGAAACTCTGTCCTGATGGAAAATGATGAAAGGCTGCACAGCCATGAGGGCTTGTAGTTCCGATACCCTGCGAGCTGAGGTGATAGCCAGAAGGAAGGCTGTTTTCCAGGACAAATATTGCAGTTCTGTTGAGGCAGCTGGCTCAAAAGGAGGCAAGGTCAGTTTTTCAAGAATGAAACTGAGGTCCCAAGCAGGCACTGGTTGTTTCCTTGGAGGTTTTATATTCTTAGCCCCTCTGAGGAACTGTCTTAAGAGGGGGTGAGAGAATAAAGGAGGATCAGTGTTGTACTCTGCAGAAATGGCTGAGGCATGGATTTTGATGGAGGAGAATGAAAGTCCACTGCTTAGCATCTCAGCTAGGTACTGTAATATTTGAGGTAAATTCAGTTTTCCAGGATTCTGACCCTTTTTCTCATTCCAGGCACAAAACCGTTTCCATTTTGCGGAGTAAGCTTTTCTAGTAGAAGGCCTTCTGGCCTCCAAAATGACATCCTGCACCTCCTTGGAGAGTAGGGTCTGTTATGAAGTTAAGGAATCTTCCATGCGGCCAGATTGAGTGTTTTCGGCTGACTGTGAAGAGGTTTGAAGTTGTGCTGAGTCAGAAGAAGAGGCATTAGAGGTAGGATCCATGGTGGGGAATGCATCAGGCTCCTCAGGAGTGGGTACCAGTGTTGTCTTGGCCAGTCTGGAGCAATGAGAATCATCTTTGGTCTGTCTGCTCTGGTTTTTAATAAAACTTTGGGCAGCAGAGGAAAAGGTGGAAAGGCATAAACTGTCATTGTTGTCCAATTACACACCAGGATCCAAGGTTCGTTGGTTTTCTACTGCGTTACTAGTTTTTCGTTTGTGGAGGTTCTCATATAAACTGTCATTGTTGTCCAACTGAAAGAGAGTGCATCCACTCTCCAGGCCTGTGAATGAAAGGTCCTTGAGCAGAATTTTGCCAGTTGGTGATTTTTGTGGGAGGCAAAGAGATCTATGTCTGGCCTTCCCCATGCTTGAATTATCTCTGTAAAAACTTGAGGATGCAACTTCCATTCGTGTGGATCTGTCATATTTCTGCTTAGGTTGTCTGCCAGCGTGTTTTCCTTGCCTGGCAAGTACTGTGCTTGAAGTTCAATTTGTAATTCCAGAGCCATGTTCCAAAGAGACATGGCCAGCCTGCATAGGGGGTATGAATGGGTTCCTCCCTGTTTGTTTATGTACCACATTACTGTGGTGGTGTCTGTCCTTATCAATAGCTGACCTGGATGCAGAAGGTTTTTGAAAGCTATAATAGCATTTATTACTGCTAGCATTTCCTTTTGATTGATGTGTAGGTGCTTTTCTTTTGGGGACCATTTGCCCTGAATGCACCGATTTGTCATGTGCGCCCCCCAGGCGTAGTCCAAGGCATCTGTTGTGATGACTTGATTTGCTTGAGGCTTGCAGAATGGGAGACCTGTGTTTCTCTGGCATGCTTGAGCCCACCACAGAAATTCCTTTTGAAGACATGGAATCAGTGGTATTATTGTTTCCAAACTGTGGCTGTGTTGAGACCATAGGTTTTTCAGGTACCATTGAAGTTTCCTCATATGCAGCTTCACACATGGGATTAGTAGGATGCAAGATGCCATGAATCCCAGAGCCTGCAGGATTTTCCTTGCAGTCAGCCTGGTGAAATTTGCTAGTTTTCTGAAGTATTGAGTTAGTTGCCCCTGTTTCTCTGGCGTGAGGTAGGCCATCAGGGTGTTTGTGTCCAAGTTGGCACCCAGGAAAATTATTGTTTGAGAGGGTATTAGCCTTGATTTCTTTTTGTTGACTCTGTATCCCAGAGAATTCAACATTATTACAAAAGCTAGATGTTTCAGAAGTATGTGCTTGCTGTCCGCTTGGATCAGGCAGTCATCCAAATATGGGTATATTTGTATGCCTTGAAGTCTGCAGTAGGCAATTACTGATGCCAGGCATTTCGTGAACACTCTGGGCGCAGTAAATAAGCCAAAGGGCAATGCAGAGAATTGATAATGGGTTGAACCTGCAAGAAATCTGAGGTATCTTCTGCAATCTTGTCTGATTGGGACATGCAGGTATGCCTCCTTGAGGTCCAATGTTACCAGCCAAGACTCCTTGCCCAGCATGGGAAGAAGCTGCTGTAAAGTGAACATCTTGAATTTTGGCACGAGTAAAAATGTGTTTAGGATGGATAGATCCAAAATAGGTCTCCAATCTTTTCCCTTCCTTGGTACCAGGAATAGTCTGGAGTAAAAACCTTGACCCTGTTCTTGTGCAGGTACCTCTTGAATAGCTTTCATGTCCATGAGATCTGAAATTTGTTTTTGTGCCTCTGCCCTTTGATTGTGTGGCAGGTTTGGCATGCCTCTCATTTTTGGAAGGGTGTGAAAGTGGAATCTGTAGCCTCTGTCTATATTGTCCAGGATCCATTTGTCTTTTGTGACAATATGCCAATTTTTCGAAAATAATGCCAGTTTTCCGCCTAAAGGTGCTGCCATTTGAACCTTGCTTGGCATGCAAAGGGGAAAGTCATTGGGTCTGCTTTCTGAATGGCTGTAAACTATCCTCACCACCTCTTTGTGTAGGTGCTTGCCATTGTCTGTCTCTAAACGATCCTTGAGATTGCCCTCTGCCCCTTGGGTGCCTGTATCTACCTCTTTGGGGTCTGTCCGTGGCTGGAAAGGACCAATTTTTGGAAGGACAATTTCTACTGAAACGTGGAGGTTGTACCTCTAGGAAATCTTTCACTGTTTGCATTGATTTTGCCTTTTCCTCCATTTTCTTTGATACCTCCACAACACCAAACAATACATCTTTTTGCAGAGGGGCATCTAGTAATTTAGCTTTGACATGATCTGGTAAGGTTTGCTTTTTGAGCCAGGCATGTCTACGTATGACTGATCCTGTAACAGCAGCTCTACATGAGGCCTCTAAAGCATCAAAACCACATTGCAAGGTATGTTTACCCACTTGTTCTGCACTATGTATCAAATCCTGCAACTCCTTCAAGTCTGGTTGTTCAGGTTGTGACATTTTGCTTCTCAACTGTGATAACAGAAACTGTTGGTACTTTAACATATGGAGCTGACAGTTTAATGCACTCATGGTTAAGGTGGCCGAGGTGTATACCTTTTTCCCCCACCTTTCTAAAGCTCTGAAATCTCTCTCTGAAGGTAATGGATTTTTAGCAGTGGAGGCCTTAATTCACTTGGGGCCCTGTGAGATAGTTTCTGGGTCAGCCGCATGGCTTTTGTATAGGAATTGGTGTGAGTCAGGAACCTGGTAATACCTGTCAGGCTTGACTGGGGCTGGAGGTAAAGAGTCTGGGTTAAGGCAGGCCTCCGAATACACATCATCTAGAATGTCTAAGACAGGAGGTATAGCCAGTGGCCTGTGCTGAGGGAGCAAGAGAAAATCCCTAAGCCTTTTCTTGGAGTCTGAGTACTGTTGGCCTTCCCAGTGGAAATGTTCCCTCAAGGTATGCAAGGTTTTCCCAAAAGAGTAATCCTCAGGGGGGGGGAGACAGAGGGAATGGACTCCTCTGCATTAGAATCTTCAAAAGGGGAGTATGAATGTTCCTGGTCATCAGAATGTTCTGAAATAATGGAGGCCTGGTCCGAGGAGGGGGATTCTTCCTCCACTCTGGGCCTTTTGTCCGGGGGGGGGGTTGAGAACCCCTGATAAGAGTAATCAAATCCTCAGCCATTTTGAGCATCTGCTTTTTAGGCATGGGGCCTTGAGAAGGGCCCCTGTGGAGCTTGTATTTTAGTATGCATGGCTGCTTTAGACTTAGTGAAAGCCTTGATGGAAAAAGAAGAGGAAGGCCTGAAGACACCTCGAGAGGTGGCAGACCTGTCTAAACCCTGAGTTTCACTGCCAAGAGTGGCTTCGGTATCTGTAGTCGGGGTGTGGGCCGAAGAGCCTGCGACCTCGGGCACAGTAGACACCGCCAATGAAGTGTCGTCGGTAGTCAGGGGCTGCGTAGGCGCCTCACTGAGAACCGGACCACCTGTAGTCGGCTTTGGCGTGGTGTCGGTAGAAGCCGCGGACCTTGTATGTCGGTCCTTATCTTTGCGTCTTTTACTCAAAACTGGAGTCGGAGTATCCGACAACATAATGTAATTAAATTTTTTGCCAAAATAGTGTTGGGCGAACTCCGCCCGACGCTTAATAGTGCATCTGTTGAATGTAGCACAAAAACTACAGGCCGAGACGTCATGGTCTGGGCCTAAGCAAGGAATGCAGAGGGAATGAAAATCCTTATGCGGTATTTGCTTCCCACATGAAATGCAATTATTAACTTTGTCTGACATTGGTCTGAGGCAAGAAAAGTTTCCCCAACGGGGTACTTAGCTTTCAAGAAGACTTCGGTTGAAAAATATTCGTAATCTCAGGAGCTGGCCGACCGGCACTTGCGAACTGCTTCTGCTTCGGGCACCGCGCAGCAAGAAAGACTGAAGAAAATGGCGTTGGCTGGTTCTTTTGTACCCCTGTCGCACTGACGTCAGGGAGGAAGCGATGACAACCGACGCCGGACCTAGAATTTGGAATTCAGCCGACCGAGGACCCGCCTGATGGCAGGAAAACCCATCTGTTATGACTGCAGCTGTATGCACGATGAACATCTTCAAGTTTCTGAAAACTTGATCAACTGATAGAGATCTGTATATACTTCAGATCTTTAAAAATTAAACCGCAAACAGGCAAAAACAACTAAGTAAAATAAGACAGTTCAAAAAACAATGCGAGATAGTCCACTTTATTACAAAGTCAGTTGTCTACTACAATTTTGTTTACCCCCACTTACTTAAAACTGTAAAGAACATATCACAGGATCTTAAATGTTCAATATGTTTAAGGGTCAACAATAGCAACCTCTGTGTCATTTAAATTCCTGATTTTCTTTCTTCAACTTAAAAATGCAATTTTCCCTTTCTAGAGTTAGTTAAGTTTCCTGTATCAGATTTTACTCCTCCCATTTCTTAAGGTTCCTACTACTAACAGTCCTGTTACATTTTGTGGTAATACCATTTTTATGTGCTCCATGATTGCGTTTACCTCTTCTTTTCTTAGCATTTCCTTAGTTTGGCATTTTCCCATTATCCCATTTTTTGCAACAAACCAAAACAGTGAGATTATATCTTTTACATATGTTGTAAAACTATAGGACATGCAGTATGACAGACATCACACTGCATTCCTAAGACAATGGAACAAACTTTCAAGTACAACTAAAATGCACTAGTAATATACTTCTTTCAAAAATAATCTTGATGCATATATGGGACGTCAAAGATATTAACATGTCCGTGTCCTTTCAAACGTATGAATCCATTAATGTCATTATCACATTCAGCCTTGGGATGCTACAACTCTAAAATTCAAGATACAAATGTGTGTTCTAAATTCTGCCAGTAGAAACAATGCCCAAGTATGTTATTTCTGCCAAACTGTACTGCTTACATTTTCCCCTGTATGTTTTGCCTTTCCATGTCTTCACACCAAACATGCATTTGCCCTTCTGGTCAACTGCCTCACTTTGACCTTGCCTTCTGCCTTTTTTTGAGTCAACCACTATAATAAAACATTCTGCCACATTTATGGAGATCTCCTCATGTGGTATGTTTTGTTATACTGTCACCTTTTGTGTGAGTGACCATCTTCTCATTTCTTTATCGACTCCTACACAACATTCCTTATTTCTACCTGTTTTTTACTTATTGAACAATTCAGTCAAACTGAGCATTAGGACCCTGTTTCATTTACTCCCTTGATACAGAAAACAAACTAAATGGAATATATAACTGCATAATCAGTGGCAGCCTTGGGCCAGTTGAACCCATTTGGCCTAACAGGAACCCTCAGTAGGTTATGACACAGTCTTTAAGCCTTATGTGACTCAGAGAATCACCTGAGAGATACTACAGCAAAGTGCAAGGTATACCTTGCTCCCACAGTCGCTACAATTGTTGTTAGTGAGGCAGACTATATTTCCCATCACGCATTGCAACGGTGGCTAGACCAGTACTGTTAATAATGGCAGCTTCATGCCTCTTATAAGGCTCACAGTGTTAGCTGCTCATTACCTTATAGCTGTCAGTTGCTGTTGCTGAGTGCTCACTAGGTTTTCAACCAAAACTGAGGTTGGACTAAACATATTGTTTTTCTTATCTTTCCAGTTACTTTTGCAAAAGATAACAAAACCAGATTTAATTTGAAGACTGACAGAGATGTGCTGTGTTTTTCTTTGTTCCTGTTAATGACATGGGGTGTATTAGAGGTTGCTAGTGAATACAGTTATAAGACATAACAGTGGAATAGTCAGTCTCAGTCATTATGAAAACAAACATTAGTACACGTGGAAAAAAAAGTGAACAGAAACTGATGTGAGGTAACTTTTGATCACTAAGACCCATGACAGAGAGTTACAAGTTCAATGGCATGCCACGGAAATACTTTCTGCAATCACATACATGAGTAAAATAATCCCAGAAAAATAAAGCACATCGTATGTATGCGCTGATTGACAGGAGCCAGAGATGGACCTAGAAATGATTTTCTTAGCTTAAAGCGAAAAACAGTAACCAAAAGAGTTTGATTCATACATGTGCTGTCTTTGTCACATATACACTGGGGGTGGGGGTGGGCATAGGAATTATAAAATTGCAAAGCAAGTAATTTGTCACACCATTTATGCTTTGCTGATACTCACCCTCATGCTGTACCCCCCTCATTCTGAAAGGGCCTGGAATAAATGTGTGTGTGCCCATCCAGTTATCAAGTGTACTTCTGAACAACACAAGGACAGTTTACTCCAGAGATGAGGTAAGCACTGGGTGATGAGTCAGTCTCTACAATGTGTTTAGCTTTTATGCTGGAAGAAGTTTGAATCTTTGGAGCCAGTATTTCTCAAGAGATGTAAAAGATTCAGATGGGGTGGGGCCCTGAAAGAATGAAAAGTAAGACACAGATTGCTGTGTAAGAGACAGAGTACAGATGTAGGGCTTCATGTCTGTCTTGGTATCCATGGGTCTCTAGGCCAGTAAATTTTTTAGTCAGGAATTTTTGGGGGCTTTCTAACAGTGGAATGTATTTGGACAGGTGCAAACCAAAGGGGGCATTACATTTACTAACAGGCCAATCTAAATTTAAATGCACCTGAATGATGACTACTTTTGACCTGGATAAGATGCCTTTAGATATCAGTTGGGCTAAATAAAAATATTTCCTGGCTATATATATGATGCTACATGGTGGTCAAAGGAGAGACAGTGACGTATGTGTCAGGATCTCTGACTGTTTGGAGTGGGGTGTTGGGGTTACATTGTATGTTGGGAGCAGAACTGTTTTTGCCAAAAGCAACAGTGCTACCACATCTTTGCATTTAATTTTAGCCTTTTTCCAGTATTTCAATAAACTATTGATAAGTATGATTTAGTTCTTGTTTCAAGGCCACAATCTCAAGATGTGCTCTGACAGTAATGCCCAGGTTACAGTCTTATGTAGATTTTGTTAGCAATAGGTCAAGATTTGTTGTTTGCAGCTCAGAAAAGTAAATCTCAAACAGGAGGGGTGCCAGCACTGATCCCTGAGGAGCACTACTAGTTACTTTCTTGTTTTCTTAGGTACACTTACTATTCCATCTAAGCTGGTTCTTTCATTTAGCCAGTTTCCAATCTATTTTGCCATGTACAGGTCTACATTTAGATATGTCAGTTTTTTAACAACATATGTATGGGGAAGAGCATCAAATGCCTTGGCCAGATCTAGACAGGTTGTGAGGTAAGCAGAAACTTAAAAGTTAGAAAAGGGTTGTACTGGACTGGGGAAAACATTAGGAGGGGAGTGTATTACTGAAATGTGAACAAAATGTGTGGGTTTTGCATGATCTACCTACATCATCATGGGTTTCCTTAATGTACTCTGATTTCCTCCTACCTGACAAAATGCAACACATATTGACTACTCTATATTACTCAAAGGTTCATAGGTTCATAGGTAGGTACTAGGCTATTGGCCCTAGGGCCTATATAAGCCTAGCCAAATGGTACCCTGACTTTTGCCACCCAATAAAATTATTTTCCTGTGCCCCTGTCAAGCAGAGCCACAGAAGTGATCCCCGGGGTGAATTTCCTATCTCCCATCCAATCATCGGGATTTTTTTGAAGAGTGCTAATGAGGAGCTTTGTTTGATATAGATAGGTAGTTTGTTCCAGAGTATGGGAAGTCTCTGGGACAGGAATCTATCCCTCCAGCATGTTCTGTTTACTGTGGTGACAAGGTTTAGGTCCCTAGAGCATGTAGCTCAGAGGGATTGGGATTTCTTTAAGTGGAGCATTCCAACAGCTCTGCTTTTGCCATAGCTTTGTATGTTAGGCAGAGATCGCCTCTGAGTAGGCAATATGCGACAGAGTAAAGCTGGAGTTTTTTGAGATGGTCTGCATAGGGCATCTGTTTGAGGCCGGTAATCTTCTTTGTGAGGTATTTCTGTGGCCTTTCCAGTTGTTGTAGATGTCTTGTGAGGTACATACCAAAAGGGGCATTGTACTCTATAGCCTGGGCTATGTCTTGAAATGATCTGAAGGAATTACTCTACTCATACAGTCTAGTAAGTAACTAACTAAATAAAGTAAACTTTCAGAAATAGCTCTGTATGGTGGCATGGATGCAATGCTGTTTCTAAGGAGAGGCCTGAGATTATTACTACTGTTGAGTATTTTGATGAAGTTTAAGGGTTTTATGTGGCTTTGAAGAAACATCTTGACTATAATTAGTTACAGGAATTAACTGGGCAAGAGCCTCCAATAATTCGGAGCTGGCTGGAAGCCCATAATGGAAGACATGAATGATATAAAGTGAGACTATGCAATGGGCTTAGAAATATTTCTTGCTCTTTAAAAGTTCGATAACCTAATATACACCCACTTTCCACAATCATTAAGCCCATTCTCACTGGCTCATTTGAATCAATTTTTGGCATACAAGGACATTTACTTACTTTATTTAAAAACTATTCATACTACCAGGGCATCAGCAAACTTCCCCTAATCTTTTCTATAGGTGCCATGGCCCATGGGATCTTTTACATACACCTGAAATTCTACCAGTTGAAGCAGATGGGGCCTCAGCTTAACATCTCATCCGTAGGTGACAAACTCTAGAGTGCATCATGCCCCTTATGGTGCACTGCAGTGTAAGCAATCCAACCACTTGGTGTGTGAATAGAACACACAACCTTCTGCACTAAAGGTAAGTCTGCTACCAGTTACGCCACTGACATTGGGCATGGGAGGTGAAAGCTACACGCTGTGATGTGCCAGAAAACTCTACCAGGTTTCATGTTAATGGAGTAACATATCTGCTTGCTGTTGTCTGCAGTAACTTCCAAAGATACTGGCATATGTGGAGTACTTAATTTAAAAAAATATGTTTTTATTATTTCATTTATTTACTTATTTATTTAAATCTTGTTATACAAGAAACAAAGACTCATCTGGATCATTGTCAGTATCTGCCAAAGGGAAAAACAACCAAAGAAATGATAAACTTTAATGAAGATCAACACAACAGTAGAAATGAAAGGGTACTATGTAGATAAGACACAAGTCAGGATGGTATGTACCATCAATAAACACAATAATGAGCAAACACAATAAAAATTCAGTCAGTAATATATGTAAAAAGAGTACTTGTGCCATATTATAACATCATCTAGTATGATGTTTTTATGGAGAAATTGTCCCTGATTCTGGGTCTTTGTCCCTCATTATTTTTGGGTATGTCCCTAAAGAAACCACACAGGAAAACTTGTTCATACAAAAATTTGATGAGTGTATTCTGTTTCTACATTCTAGGGCTTTTAGTGTAATATACATTACACTTAAACCTACCTTAAAACAATGTGCAGGTTTTCTCTTACTAGTTACAGAAAACACCTCTGTATATTTCTGTATGACCAAACCTGCTGCCCATTGTAAAACGAGCTTTCGGTAAGAGGTTCTACACAACTCGAATCCTATTCAGCAGAAACACAAACCACCTGAACCCCATTTACATGTACCCCTAAAACTTATTTTCCGCTACTACCCTTATGACAAACACACATACTTAAATGTGTGTGTGTGTGTGTGTGTGTGTGTGTGTGTGTGTGTGTATGTGTGTGTGTGTGTGTGTGTGTAGCAGATTTAAAAGGTTTTTAACTAATAGTTGATGCAGTATTTCTTACTTGTCTTTGTTCAATCTGTACAGCAAAGTAAATCTTTAACTCAAAACCTGAGTGTGTGATGGGACCAGTCAGCTAATCTATTTCTCCTTTCACTCTAGTTACTTTTTTGCTGGCATTGCTTAATGCATCATCCTCCCAACAATGTCTTTTCTTGATGTTTTCACTGCTTATCTGTAAATCTGCCAAGTCAGGAACACTTTCATCAGTATGTTGTTGTGAAATGAATGCTGTAGCTTCTTCACATACAAATACATGTACAGGTGTTTCTTTTCTCGTTTTCTTTCCTCTAGAACTGACAATGCATGTTTTTCTTTTAGTTTTGGCAATTCTTTTACTTTTACCTTAGTAACTGCTGTTTAGTTAATTACCTGCTGCTAACAGTCCTGTTTTTGACTAAACCTGTTGAACTTAGAGAAGAGAAACATACAGCTGCATTCAGGTTTCCTTTCTTCTCTTAAGGAGTTTATTGTCCACAAAGACATCCTTCATTACATAATAATTGGAATCCTCTGACAAGCTTCCATATCATGCAACCAGAGTTCGTTCCTTTCAATTTCTGCACTGACTTCTGTTTTCTGGTAAGAATCTGTGACAGATTTCTAATAACAGGCAGAATATTCTGTTCCTCTTAGCAAAAGTGATTTTAGTTCCTTTTGAAGTTTCCACATGTACATTTTCTCTTCATCAAGACTGTATTTTTAACTGTGTCAGGTTGCTGTTGTTCCCTTCCCTACTTTTACTTGCGGTATAATTCCAGATTGTGTATTTTTGACAGTGTGCCATCTGTTGTGCCTCACTCGCCTACACTTTTACTAGGGGAATATTTTTGCTACAGACGATCTTACTTGCGCTGTCACCCCTCATAATTTCCATAGTACCTTGAACTGATGGCAGACTTGACGACTTGACCTACAATGACATCATTTGTTAAATTTGATACTAAAGCTACAGGATTTAGTACTTTATCTATTGCACTTTGAATTTCTGTGTGTTAAGGGAAACTCCCTCCCATCTCCATGAACACATGTTTCCACCTTCCTTTTTTCATTTGTTTTTTTGGCTATAGACATATGGCTCCTTAATGGTTTACTTACATTCTTTCAAAAGGCACTATATCGAACAAGGGTTTCCAAAAGATAATTTCAGAAAACTGTCAATCAAAAACTATAAAAAGAATCTTTTTTTAAGGGGGAAAGTTTCCTGTGCTCTACAACATGGGTGCCTTGATCACCCCAAACTGATTTTATATATATATATATATATATATATATATATATATATATATATATATATATATATATATATATACACACACACACACACACACACACACACACACACACACACACACACATAAACTTCATGGTTGTATTACAGTGGAGAAAAAGGGCAAAAACCCTTCAAAAAGGGCTCTGCCAGATATCATTACTTAGCCTTTTATAATAAAACTTATTGCACCATCACATTGTCAAAAACACTGACTAAAGAGGCATCAAAAAAAGTCCAAGTAAGTCCTCCTTAATGCATGAGTTAGCAGGCCCTGCACTTCCTCCTCAGCCTATACTGTACATTTGGCTAACGCCCTAGTTACACAGAGACACTGTTCTGATTCTACTTCTCTAATAGTTACTTCAGCACATTTTATGATTCTACTTCCCTAACAGTTACTTCAGCACATTTCATGATTCTACTTCTCTAATAGTCACTTCAGCACATTTCATGATTTTACTTCTCTAATAGTTACTTCAGCACATTTCATGATTCTACTTCTCTAATAGTTACTTCAGCACATTTCATGATTCTACTTCTCTAGTAGTTACTTCAGCACATTTCATGATTCTACTTCTCTAATAGTTACTTCAGCACATTTCATGATTCTACTTCTCTAGTAGTTACTTCAGCACATTTCATGATTCTACTTCGCTAATAGTTACTTCAGCACATTTCATGATTCTACTTCTCTAATAGTTACTTCAACACATTTCATGATTCTACTTCGCTAATAGTTACTTCAGTACATTTCATGATTCTACTTCTCTAATAGTTACTTCAGCACATTTCATGATTCTACTTCGCTAATAGTTACTTCAGCACATTTCATGGTTCTACTTCGCTAATAGTTACTTCAGCACATTTCATGATTTTACTTCGCTAATAGTTACTTCAGCACATTTCATGATTCTACTTCGCTAATAGTTACTTCAGCACATTTCATGATTCTACTTCTCTAATAGTTAGTTCAGCACATTTCATGATTCTACTTCTCTAGTAGTTACTTCAGCACATTTCATGATTCTACTTCTCTAATAGTTACTTCAGCACATTTCATGATTCTACTTCTCTAATAGCTACTTCAGCACATTTCATGATTTTATTTCTCTAATAGTTACTTCAACACATTTCATGATTCTACTTCGCTAATAGTTACTTCAGTACATTTCATGATTCTACTTCCCTAATAGTTACTTCAGCACATTTCATAATTCTACTTCTCTAATAGTTACTTCAGCACATTTCATGATTCTACTTCTCTAATAGTTACCTCAACACATTTCATGATTCTACTTCTCTAATAGTTACTTCAGCACATTTCATGATTCTACTTCTCTAATAGTCACTTCAGCACATTTCCGGATTCTACTTCTCCAATAGATACTTCAGCACATTTCATGATTCTACTTCCCTAATAGTTTACTTCAGTACATTTCATGAGTCTACTTCCCTAATAGTTACTTCGGCACATTTCATGATTCTACTTCCCTAATAGTCACTTCAGCACATTTCATGATTCTACTTCTCTAAGTCACTTCAGCACATTTCATAATTCTACTTCTCTAATAGTACTTCAGCACATTTCATGATTCTACTTCTCTAATAGTTACCTCAACACATTTCATGATTCTACTTCTCTAATAGTTACTTCAGCACATTTCATGATTCTACTTCTCTAATAGTCACTTCAGCACATTTCCGGATTCTACTTCTCCAATAGATACTTCAGCACATTTCATGATTCTACTTCCCTAATAGTTTACTTCAGTACATTTCATGAGTCTACTTCCCTAATAGTTACTTCGGCACATTTCATGATTCTACTTCTCTAATAGTTACTTCAGCACATTTCATGATGTTACTTCTTTAATAGTTACTTCAGCACATTTCATGATTCTACTTCTTTAATAGTTACTTCAGCACATTTCATGATTCTACTTCGCTAATAGTTACTTCAGCACATTTCATGATTCTACTTCCCTAATAGTCACTTCAGCACATTTCATGATTCTACTTCTCAAATAGTCACTTCAGCACATTTCATGATTCTACTTCTCTAATAGTCACTTCAGCACATTTCATGATTCTACTTCTCTAATAGTCACTTCAGCACATTTCATGATCCTACGTCTCTAATAGTTACTTCGGCACATTTCATGATTCTACTTCTCTAATAGTCACTTCAGCACATTTCATGATCCTACGTCTCTAATAGTTACTTCGGCACATTTCATGATTCTACTTCTCTAGTAGTTACTTCAGCACATTTCAGGATTCTACTTCTCTAATAGTTACTTCAGCACATTTCATGATTCTACTTCTCTAATAGTCACTTCAGCACATTTCATGATTCTACTTCTCTAATAGTTACTTCAGCACATTTCATGATTCTACTTCCCTAATAGTCACTTCAGCACATTTCATGATTCTACTTCTCTAATAGTTACTTCAACACATTTCATGATTCTACTTCTCTAATAGTTACTTCAGCACATTTCATGATTCTACTTCCCTAATAGTCACTTCAGCACATTTCATGATCCTACTTCTCTAATAGTTACTTCAGCACATTTCATGATTCTACTTCTCTAATAGTCACTTCAGCACATTTCATGATTCTACTTCTCTAATAGTCACTTCAGCACATTTCAGGATTCTACTTCTCTAATAGTCACTTCAGCACATTTCATGATTCTACTTCTATAATAGTTACTTCAGCACATTTCATGATCCTACTTCTCTAATAGTTACTTCAGCACATTTCATGATTCTACTTCCCTAATAGTCACTTCAGCACATTTCATGATTCTACTTCTCTAATAGTCACTTCAGCACATTTCATGATTCTACTTCTCTAATAGTCACTTCAGCACATTTCAGGATTCTACTTCTCTAATAGTTACTTCAGCACATTTCATGATTCTACTTCTCTATTTGTTACTTCAGCACATTTCATGATCCTACTTCTCTAATACTCACTTCAGCACATTTCATGATTCTACTTCGCTAATAGTTACTTCAGCACATTTCATGATTCTACTTCGCTAATAATTACTTCAGCACATTTCATGATTCTACTTCTCTAATAGTTACTTCAGCACATTTCATGATTCTACTTCTCTAATAGTTACTTCAGCACATTTCATGATTCTACTTCGCTAATAGTTACTTCAGCACATTTCATGATTCTACTTCGCTAATAATTACTTCAGCACATTTCATGATTCTACTTCTCTAATAGTTACCTCAACACATTTCATGATTCTACTTCCCTAATAGTTACTTCAGCACATTTCATGATTCTACTTCTCTAATATTTACTTCAGCACATTTTAGCAGTACATTTTATTTATCAACTTGTTGTTAGAAATCACATTTTTAGTCACAGAATTTATATTTTTATTTGCAGCATGCTGAACCGAATATCACATTTTAATAGATACAGCATTCTTATTACTAATTAAACAATTTCTTAGCAATGTGCCTTTTCCCATATCTCAAACAGACTTTCTGTTGCTAACAGTTTCTGTATAGTGAAAGACATCTGCATTCTTCTAGTTATAAGGTTAGATAATTTTTAAACAGTTCTTCATTAACTAGTAACCTTTCAGTTAGCACAGCCATTATTTTATCAGCACTGTTAGAGTTATTCTGAAAGGCCCATTCATGTAAATTCCCTGGGAGTACCCTTTACCAACTGCTAAAATATCTATAATTTTACTTTTACTGATCACTTTTGATTCTAACAACATATTTTATATCAGAGATTTCAACTTTCAATGCTCTTCTTGCATTAAATGCACAATTATGACATTTCCAAGCTTGTGCATGC
This sequence comes from Protopterus annectens, assembly GCF_019279795.1. Lineage (NCBI taxonomy): Eukaryota > Metazoa > Chordata > Ceratodontiformes > Protopteridae > Protopterus > Protopterus annectens. The sequence goes on from NC_056739.1 coordinate 1,370,998,458, forward strand.
ATGTATGTATGCATGTATATATTTATTTATAACTTTTGATATCCACATAGCTGTTGTCTTCATTGTCCCCAGAAGCCTTTAATGGGTGACATTTTTGCTCAGTCAGACTAAGCCCAATAATCATGGGTTGCATAACTCTCACAAACAAGGAACGCTTCACTGATACCATCCTTGCTCAGTTTCTTTAGTGATGAGGTGAACTTTGAGGTGGTCTGTACTGTGGCAATCAGACTCATTTGTGCTTGGAGACTGACCAGATGTTTATTAATAGCCTCACTCCTCCCATGAAGACCCAGGATAGGTGGAATCACAAATGTGTTGGTTTGCATGTAAGTCTCTTGAGTTTCTCCACTTTGCAAAGAGTAATGCTGAAGTCTGAACACACAGAAAAGAAAAGGAAGTTCTCTTTCACTGTCTCTTTTTGGGTAGGGTAAATGCTGAATATAGTAGCAGTTGTCTCTTTCCAGGCAGGAATTATGTGTGGGAAGTGGGATAAAGCTTGCTAAATCTTTTAGGTACCAAACAGCACTGTTTTTGTTTGTTTGTTTATTTTTTTTTTTGGAAATTACAAACTTTACTGTAGTCCTACTGTTCAGTACTCTGTGACAGATTTTGATAATATGATATCACCAGTCTAAGATGTTGCATTAAGTTTTTTAATATCAGTTGTGAGGTCTTTCATCAGAAACATGAGTAGAATAGATTGCAAGACCAAACTCATGCAACATAACAGATGCACAGGTTCCAATGTCTGACGAGCACAGACTAGCAGTAATGCAAAAATGTTGTGTACAGGTCATGGCAAACACATATATGATGAACATTAAGGTGATATCAATGTATACATTGTACACAGATTCATAGGTTCATAGGCTGGTACTAGGCTATCGGGCCTAGGGCCTATACAAGCCTAGCCATAACAATTCCCTGGATATTTCTTCCCACAACATTTACTTCCCTGGACCCCTGTCTAGCAGGGCGACTGACATGATCCCCGGGGTGAATTTCCTATCTCCCATCCAATCATCAAGGTTCCTTTTGAAGACGGCCAAGGAGGCACTCTACTTGACATGTATGGGCAGTCTATTCCCGAGTATGGGGAGTCTCTGGGTCAGAAACCTATCCCTCCAGCATGTTTTGTTCATTGTCATGACAGGTTTAGATCCCTGGAGCGTGTGGCTCTGAGGGATTGGGATTTCTTTAAGTGTAGCATGTCCAACAGCTCAGGGTTTGACATGGCCTTGTATGTTAAGCAGAGATCACCTCTGAGTAGACGATATGCCACAGAGTATAGCTGGAGTTTTTTTAGACGGTCAGCATATGGCATCTGCTTTAGGCCTGTGATTCTTTTAGTGAGTTATTTCTGCATCCTTTCCAGCTGTTGCAGATGTCTTGTGAGGTACATACCAAACGGGGCGTTATACTCTATAATGGGTCTAATGAGGGATGAGTACAGTGGGGCAATGACCTCCTTTTTTCCGGATGAAAAGCTCTTAGTGATGAGGTGTGCCACATAGAAGGATTTCCTGACTGTTGTGGCGATATGGTTATAGAAGGTGAGACCACTGTCCACTTATGTCCCTAAGTCTCTCATCACACTTTCGATGTTTAGTGTATTGCCACCTATGTGGTAATTCATGGGTACATGTTTTTTTCCAAAACATAGTTACCAGCTATGTGGTAATTCATGGGTACATGTTTTTTTCCAAAACATAGTACAAGACAAAATGATTAGTTAAGTAGACTAGAATATCTGGTTGCAATGTTTTAATGTCACACTTTCAATATGTTGTATACTATCTTTATGTAAATGACTGTTTTACAGCTCATTAAGAGCAGCTTGATTATTAGACAATTCTGTATAAGTGTTACCCTAACATTGATGATTTATGTTATGTATATCGTATTTGGATGACTGAAACTTGACATTCCAAGTAGCTTGTATGTATATTTTCTGTGTCATTCTTTTCTTGTATTTAAATCAAAGAGAAATGTAATAAAAATTTTATTTGAAAAAAAAGTAATGCAAATATGTCACTCTTCAAGGTAGTTACTGCTGAAGGCAACACTTAAGCCTCCTTAAGAATATTAAGCAGAGGTGTGTGATCTGCTATTTCAAAGGGTCATTTCAAGCAACACAAAATGGTTCAAGATAATGCTATTGTCTACAATGAAGTATGTTCCATGCAACACTACCTTAAAGAGTACTAATTCCATTCCACGCCCAACAGCAAAGCAACATAAATCTAAAACAGCCTAAGGTGCAGCTACAGAACTATAGGTCTGTTTCATAGGTTCATAGATTCATTGGTTTATAGGTGTTTACTAGGCTAACGACCACAGCTGCCTTTTTAATCCTAGCCATGCATCCCAAATCTCTGACAAGTTCCGATACCCTTGATAAGTGTAAGCATGGGCCTGGGAGATGAACCATTTACAGGTTACCTGTTTGCATTAGAGACATAGGTGCCTCAGTTAGGGAAAGTCTGAATCTGAAATCTCTGGTACAGAAATATACAACACTCAAGACATGACAGTACAAGTGCATGGAAAACAGTTCCATCCAAAGACTAGACAGGTGCTAAACCTGGGTGAGATTTTTCAGATGAAAAAGGATGTCTTGACATCTGCTCTCTCCTGATACTAAAATGAAAGCATGTTTTCTGGCACCATGCATAGATTATTCACACTTGTTGCAAACCTAAAACAATTACTCCCATATACATCAAGTAGCTTCAAGTGCAGAACCAGCTAAAGATGGCCTGTGGTGTGCTTGTGTGAACTTAAGGTGATTATCATTCACCCAAATGAGGATGGAATTCGGGCAGTTTTACAAGTTGGTAAAGTCAGCACCTGGTTCTATGCAAAGGAGACATATTACTGAATATTATCTTCTTAGTGATGATATAAAATTCTCTATCTTGCATGATCTGCCTTAATGGCAATGCATAAATATTGAAACATAAGGAAACAAAATGAAGCTATGCAGATATAGCTTTCTCTAAAACCTTACTGCAAAATGGAATGTTAGACGTATGGGTCCAAAGAAAGCTTTTTAAGAACAAAGTTATTAATGCATCTTTTGAAATGGATGGAAAAATCTCCAGTTTTAGTAAAGTCTACATATTGTAGCAAATAACCACACCAACTGACTCCAAGCAGGACTTAACCGGTGTGGTAGGGCTCAGATGTGGCCCACAGTGTGCAGGTCAAACAGTTGAAACCATGTCCACAACTTCCACATAATCAAAAGACGTAAATGCTGACTAGCAAAATAAAAGGGAATTAAAACCTGAATAAGGTCAAAGGGATATATAAGAGGAAAAGAGGGCATGATTACCACAGACTTCGCTAGGAAGAGTTATGGAGCTCCAACACATCTTCAGGAATTTGTGGCCCTGCAAACAATACAGCAGGCCGAGATGCACAACCTGTTCAGTATCAGGAAATGCAGGAAGATGATTCAGTGTGGCAGGCAGCAAAATGGGTGTACAGACTAAACTTGTCCTCAAAGAGGCTCAACCTCCTCCAAATATGATCCAGGTAACACCCCTTTCATGATCGGGTCCCCTTCTAAAACTGGGCTATGCTCAGCTGAGTTAACACAAACAAATACAGAAATGTGTAGACTCACATTTTTTCTGTTGAGTATGAAGAGGCTGACTGATAACACAAGTTTATGTAGGAAGTGCAATGTGTTTACCCTGCGTTTCATCCAACACCCACTTAAACGAAATGACTTGTACACAGAGAAACCTGTTAGAATGATGAAAGCTAATAAAGGGGAAGGACTGATCCCATGCACTATGTTGCTGCTATGTTTAGTCACTAAAAGAGATGTGAGTAAAGTGTGCAAGGCCACTGATGAGCCTATACAAGGATACTGACTACAGAAAACTGCATGTTAATAGCTCATAGCCATGCTAGGGCTCTTTTCCAAAGGGTTCCTAGCTTTTGAGCTGGTCGACTTTTTGACTGTTAGATTTGGGTCAATAGTAGGAATTTCAAAAAGTTTCTAGTTTGTAAAGGAGCTGCTAAATTGATTATAGTTACTACTGTCAACTCTATGACTGAACCTTTGTCATTTTTAATTGAAAATGCAGTTGAGTCAGTGATTCCCAAATCTTCTTCATATACTAAAGACACGTGGATTTTTTATTCAAAATTAGAGATGTGGCTGTGAATGTCTTTTTGCCACTGCTGACAGTGAAGCATTTCATTCAATCATTCTTCAAGACTGAGGCACAAAAATTTAATCATTTCAAGACAGGTGAAGTGTCTTTAAGTAGACTGAGGTTTTAACTGATTTTACAAAATTAGTTTTACCTACTAATTTGTTCAACTTCAACAACAAGATTTGAAGGCAGAAAAGAGTGTGGTATTGGGTGTTGTGATGGCACCCAGTTTATCCAGCTGTACTCTGTCTTTTTGGGATGAAAATGCTGTCTACAGTTCAGTTTTGTTTCTTCATGTCTGAATATCTTGTTGTTTTAATAAAAACTATGATCAAACAGATATGGCGGTAACTTGTGCCTTTGACAGTACCCTGGCAAAGACTGGAAGTTTATCAAATTATTTTTTAATTAAAAAAATATACTAAAGCCTCAAGTTGATGTTAATAAAAAAATGCTGTCACTAAGGGGCATCCTACACCCTGCACTTGCTTGTGTGTGCATTTCCACTGACAAGCCTTGAGGACTACCATCACCCTCTTGAGATTTCCAATTCCACATCCCTGGTTCTGGCCATTTCAGAACCACAAAAGCCTCTGCTTACATGGTAGTGCCTGGTTCACTGGAACCACTGCTGCATTCCAGGATGGGCAAGAACACACTGGCTCCTCATTCCCAACCATCCCTTCCAGGCCCTGCTATTGTCTCATCATTCCCAACCATCCCTTCCAGGCCCTGCTATTGTCTCCTCATTCCCAGCCATCCCTTCCAGGCCCTGCTATTGTCTCATCATTCCCAACCATCCCTTCCAGGCCCTGCTATTGTCTCATCATTCCCAACCATCCCTTCCAGGCCCTGCTATTGTCTCCTCATTCCCAACCATCCCTTCCAGGCCCTGCTACTGTCTCCTCATTCCCAACCATCCCTTCCAGGCCCTGCTACTGTCTCCTCATTCCCGACCATCCCTTCTGGGCTCTGCTATTGGTAGAGCCACATCTTGTACTTGAATTATCTAAGTAACAATCAAGTTTTATCATTGTTTGCCACATAACCACGAAGGTACAAGTATATCTATGAATTTTTTAAAAATTCTGTGTTGATGTTTTGGATACTGCTGATATAGGAATTAAAGGTAGTGATTAAGGCACTTAACCATAAAGGAATTTTAATGGCAATTGATTTTAAATGTATTCCTTTCACCTTGCTTGAATGACGCTTTGAATTTCTTCAAAGGTCAGCTCAATGACAGGCCACTGAAACAATGGATCTATTATTGGTTAAAAGGTGCTTCCTAGGCTAGTAGTCCAGGGGACCACTGACGAAACCTAATTCAATTTCCCAGTTGTCTCAGATCAATGTCTGATTAAGTAAATTTCTTAAAGTCAAAAGGTAGGCAAACAGAGGATGACAGGATTAAACCCAGGACTTCAGAAAACTGCACATTAACAGCTCATAGCCTTAATCCTCTGTGCTAATTGCCAAATGTTGGTGTTTTTTGATCATGTGGTCCATTTGATTTCATTGTTTAAATGTTTTTATTTTGCTGTCTCAGTCTGATCAAGAATTATTTGACAGAAATTAAAGTGCTTATAATAGTAATGAATAAAGGTGCCTTTAGTTACTTTGGGATTGGGGTGTGGTTTATTTGCTTCACTCACTAATAAACACATAGATTATGCAATGGGAAGACATATTCTTGGGTAATTATATCCAAGGTTCAAGTAATGGTTTGACTATAGACTATATTGTTCTCCTCAAGTTGCTGGTCCAATAAGGACATCAAACTGCAGCTAGTAGCATTCATTGTGTCAATACACAAAACTGAATCAGCATTGTATAGCACACAGTGTAAGCTCCATACAGAGATAGGCCAGACAGGTTCCAACATCAGTCTCAATAAAGTACAGTTGTGTAAACTTACCATAAATGTAGATGTTCGAGTGTATTCACTGTTGCAGTCATCATATTTGGGTTATCTCTGCCAGGGTAACCCTTGACTGGCCCGAATACCAGAGACTTAGTATTTCTGGGTCAGTTGCTGTCGCTTCAGGACTGACGTCAGGTCATCAGTAATATAAAGTATGGCAGCCGATGCCATTACATCAGTTTTTCTTGCCCTAACCTGTCAGGAGCCCCCAAGTAGGAGCAAGGTTCTGGTGAAATAACCCCACCAGTAGAAAGTAAACACCAATGTGTCCCTTTTAAGGAAAGAGAAGAAAGGGGGATGGAGGGAGAGAAACCAGAACTGCAACAGTGAATACACTCGTACATCTGCATTTATGGTAAGTGTACACAACTGTACTATGTTCTTCATGTTTCACTGCTGCAGTCATCACATTTGGTTTGATTCCCAAAACTCAGGAAATGGGTGGAGGCAGTCAAGGAAACTAGGGGCTGGCTAGGATGCCCTGCAAGACTGCAGAGGCAAACCCTGCCCTAGATTTGGAGAAGAGAGGCAGGTGGCAATGTTTGGTAAAAGTGTGAACAGATATCCAGGTGGCAAGCTTCCAGGATATCCCTGGTGGGGATTCCTCTGAGGAAAGCTGCAGAGGTGGAGGCTGCTCTGGTGGAGTGAGTCCTGACCTGCTTGGGAGGAGGCTTTCCATGTTGTTTGTAGCAGAAATGGATGCTGTGTGCTATCCATTTGGAAATGGTTTGTTTGGAGATGGCTTTGCCTTCTGCCCCTTTAGCAAAGCTAACCAACAATTTATCAGACTTTCTGAAGGATTTAGTCCTGTCTAGCTAGAATCTGAGCTGTTTGTGCACATCTAGAGAGTGCAGGATCCTTTCCCACTTGTTCTGGGAATTAGGAGAAAAGGTGGGAAAATGAATTGATTGGTTGAGAGCCACACTGGACACCATCTTGGGGATGAAGGATGGGTTAGTTCTGATGGATACCCTGTCAGCATGGAAGATGATGAAGGGTTCCACGGCCATGAGCGCTTGCAGCTCGAGACTCTTCTGGCTGAAATGATGGCCAGAAGTAAAGCCGTCTTCCAGGGGAGAAATTTTAGCTCTGCAGAAGAAGCTAGTTCGAAAGGGGGCAGGGTGAGCTTTTCCAACACAAAGTTAAGGTCCCAAGCTGGGGTTGGTGCTTTTCTGGGTGGCCTCATGTTGCTAGCCCCTCTTAAGAACTGTTTGATCAAAGGGTGTGAGAAAAGGGGCTGCTCAGTGGGGAAATGAGCAGAGATAGCAGAGGCATGAATTTTTATAGATGAGAAAGACAGGCCACTGTGTAGTAGGTCAGCTAAGTAATCCAGGATGAGAGGAAGGTAGGGCTGTGCTGTATTGGCTCCATTAGCCTGGATCCAGGTGCAGAACCTTTTTCATTTGTCAGCATACGACTTTCTAGTGTTAGGGCATCTGGCCTCAAGTATAACATCTAGAACCTGTTTTCTGAGGTTGGCAGATTGATCCGGAGTTAGGGAATAAGCCAAGCTGCCAAATTGAGTGTCTGCAATTGGGGATGCATGAATTCCCCTTCCCTCTGGGTCAGGAGGTTTGGAATCTGAGGAAGATGTCATGGTGGCAGTGGGGACAGGCTGTGCAGCAAGGGGTACCAGTGCTGGCGAGGCCAGTCTTGAGCTGTAAGAATTGTCCTTGGTTTTTCCTCCTTTACTTTGAGCAGTACCCTGGGGATGAGAGATAGTGGAGGAAAAGCTTAGACCAATAGACTGACCCAGGGGAAGGACAGGGCATCCTCTTTCCAAGCCATGCAGTGATGCTCCCTGGTGTAGAATTTGCTGAGTTGATGGTTGGTGTGGGAGGCAAAGAAGTCAACCTTCGGGCTGCCCCATTTCTGAGTTATTAGGGTGAAGGTTCTTCTGCTGAGCTGCCACTCATGTGGGTCCAGAAGATTTCTGCTTAATTGGTCTGCCAGAGAGTTGAGAGAACCTGGTAGGAATTGTGCTAACAGGTGCAGCTGCATGGCAAAAGCTGTGCGCCAAAGGGTGATGGCCAAGAGTGAGTCCCTCCCTTCTTGTTGATATACCACACCACAGTGGTGTTGTCTGTTTTGATCAGGAGAGCCCCTGGGGAGAGAAGGGGCTTGAAAGCTATCAAGGCATGCTGGACAGCCATCATCTCTTTTTGGTTGATGTGCAGAGGGATTTGCTGTGGGCTCCATTGACCCTGTATGCACCTGCCGCCCAGATGTGCACCCCATACATAGTCTGACGCATTTGTGGTGAGAGTCTGGGTGGTGGAGGGTGATGAGAAAGGTAGTCTCTTGTTCTGGGACCATGCTGTTGTCCACCAAAGAAAATCTTTTCTGAGGCAAAGAATTATAGGCATAAGAGTCTCCAGGTCTTGAGAGTGTTAACACGAAAGGCTTTTTAGGTACCAGTAAAATTTCCTCATATGCAGTCTGCCACATGAAATGAGTAGTATGCAAGATGCCATGAACCCCAGAGCTTGCAGGATCTTCCTTGCAGATAACTGGGGTCTGGTGGATAGGTGAGAGAAGTAAGCTGTCAGGAAAATTTGTTTTTCTGGTGTAAGGAATGCCATCTGGGATGCTGTGTCCAGGCTTGCTCCCAAGAAGATAATCCTTTGGGTGGACACCTGTTTGGATTTCTTTCCATTGATTGTGTACCCTTGGGAGGTTAGTTGGGTCTTTACAAAAGCCAGGTGCTTGAGCAGCTTTTCCTGGATGTCTGCCTGAATAAGGCAGTCATCTAAGTATGGGTAAATCTGGATATTCCTTTGTCTGCAAAAGGCAATGGCCGGAGCCAGACATTTTGTGAAAACTCTGAGAGCAGTAGATAAGTCAAAGGGAAATGCAGAGAACTGAAAGTGTTGAGATCCTGCCCTGAAACGGAGATATTTCCTGCATGATTCCCTGATAGAAATGTGGAGGTAGACCTCTTTAAATCTAGGGTGGCTAGCCAAGCATCCTTGAAGAGCATGGGTAGCAGCTGCTGGAGGATGAGCATTTTGAATTCTGGGATCACCAGGAAGGTGTTTAGAATGGATAGGTTGAAGATGGGGTGCCAGGTGCTCTCTTTTCTGGGCACCAGAAAAAGTCTGGAGTAGAAACCTTGGCCTATCTGTTCTGCAGGAATGTGCTCTACTGCCCTCACAGAAAGCAGGGAAAGGATTTGCTTTTGAGCCTCTGCCCACTGATTTGGAGGTAGATCTGGGAACCCTTTTGGGGTTGGAAGGGTGTGGAAGAAAAATATGTATCCCTAGGACACTATGTTGAGAATACAATGGTCGTAATGGTGGCCCAGGTGCTTGCATGAAAGGAGAGTTTTCCTCCTAGGGGTAAGTAAAGGTGGGCAGAGGGAGGGGGTGGGGGAGGTGAGTCCTTGTGAGTTCTTACCATACAGGGGTGGCTTAGAACTCCCTGGTTTTGAAGTAGAGGTAGTCCACTGCTTATATCTCTGCATTTCCTGTGGCTGCTGTCTGGGGGTGTGTGGTTCCCCGGGGCCTGGCTTAGTGGGAGCAGGAAAAGACCAGTGCTTGGTGGGACAATGCCTGCTGGACCTGTAAGAAATCCTTAACTGTCTGCATAGATTTTGCTTTTTCTTCCATCTTTTTTTTAGACTTCTTCTGCCTTAGTGCCATCTTTGTGCAAGGGGGCATCCATCCAACAATATAGATTTGACATGGTCTGGCAGGCACTGTTCCTTAAGCTATGCATGCCTTCTAATGACAGATCCAGTGACTGCTACCCTGCAAGAAGCTTCTAGGATGTCAAAACCACAGTGCAAGGTGTGTTTAGTTACTTGACTTGCAGAATGCATTAACTCTTGTAACTCTTTAGATTTTGCACAAGCAGGAAAGGAAGACATTTTTGTTTGAGGAGTTCCAGGGTATGTTGCTGAAATTTTAGCATATGGAACTGACAATTTAGTGCCCTGATAGCAAGAGTAGCTGAGGTGTATAATTTTTTACCCCATCTGTCTAGTACTCAGGAATCCCTATCCGAGGGGGGTGGGATTCTTAGCAGAGGTTGCTTTAATCTCTTTAGGCCCTTGAGAAATTACCTCAGGGTCAGCAGTAGGATTTTTAAAAATAAATTTGTGCGAGTCAGGGACTCTATAGTACCTGTCTGGTTTTCTGGGTGCAGGAGGGAGGGAGGATGTCAGGAGTCAAGCTGGATTCCAGGAAAACATCCTCCACAACATCCAGGACTGGGGGGATGGCCAAGGGTCTGTGCTGTGGAAAATATAATAATTCTCTGAGTCTCTTTTTAGATTGAGAGTAGTCTTGACTCTCCCATTGGAAATGCTTCCTTAAGGTATGAAAGTTTTCCCCAAAGGAAAAATCCTCTGGGTGAGAGGCTGAAGGGATGGAATACTCTGCATCAGAATCCTCATAAGTTGAGAGGGGTTGCATGTCTTCATATTCAGATGCATCAGAATCATCTGACTCTTGTTCAGACAAAACTATAGGGGACAGACCTCTTTTCCTTTTGGAGGGGGTAGCTTGGCTTCCCCTGATCAGCATGACAAGGTCTTCTGCCATTTTAAGCATTTGAGACTGAGGCAAGGAAGCAGGTACCTGAGATTGGGTCATCGGTTTCTTGGGTATGGTTCGTACTCTGGGCCTAAGAAACTCGGTCATTTTCGAAAGAATGGTAGTCATGAAAGAAAATGTTGGCTTGTGTCGAGAATCGGTAGTGCAAAGGACTTCCTCAGAAGCTGGTGCCTGCTCAGCAGCTCCGGACCCATCCAAGGTAGGGACGACCGCAGGATCCTTAGTCGAAGAAGAGTTTTGTGGCATACCAGACTCAGAAAGGGTCTCAGTAGCAACATGCGAATCCACAGAAGCTGGCATCAGGGGCTGCAAAAGCGCCTCACTGAGGACCGGAGAACTGACGACTAGCTTAACGGAAGTGCTGTCGATAGGTTTGGGCCTGTGCAGTCTGTCTCTCTCTTTATTTTTACATTTTTTTCAGAAGATCTGCTGTCAGATGGCTTACTGAAGCCATATCGGAATTCGAGGACTGTAAGCGAAAATATCTAGCTACAATAAGGGTCTGACGATGGATAGTTCTGGCGTTGAACAAAGCACAAAAGCGACAATGGGGGACGTTGTGGTCTGGGCCTAAACAAGTCACACAATAAGAATGAAAGTCTCGGTGTGGTATCTGCTTTTCACAGGCGAGACAATTATTAACTTTTTCTGACATCGGTTAGTGCAAGAAAAAAGGATCCCCAACGGGGTACTTAGCTTTAGATGTCTTCAACTTCAATTCGGTAGATGAAACTCAGGTAGCGGCCGACTGCCACTTGTGCGAACTGCTTCTGCTTTGGGCTCCACAGCAAGAAAGACTGATGTAATGGTGTAGACTGCCTTACTTTATACTACTGACGACCTGACGTCAGTCCTGAAGCGACAGCAACCGACGCAGAAATACTAAGTCTCTGGTATTTGGGCCGGCAGAGGGCTACCCTGGCAGGGATAACTCAAATGTGATGAAAGCAACAGTGAAATATGAAGAACATCATGACCAGCTACAGTTAAGGATTATCCAAGAATATGCATTCCAGAGATCAGCCTGAGCAAAGTCAAAACCCTCCAAAATCTGAGGTAGTTCCATGGCATAGTCAGCACACTTTAAATGAACACAATCACTGAAATCTCCCACATAATTCATCTTTACTAATTTAAGACTGATACAAATAGGCACGTCTGTGAACTAAATAAGTGCCAAGTTAGCCAGGTGGAAGAAACCTCAGAAAAGCTCTCCTGCTCCCATGAAATACTCAGAAGAGTTTATAGTATCGTTGTCAATCAGGTCAGTCTCATATTCTGTGCACAAACATTCCATCACTGTACCATCGACAATTCCCCAGCTTGTGCTATGATCATTTAAAACTCCAAAGAATGATCAGTTCTAAGTGTGGCCAACAGCCTTCATAGGTTCAAAGGATGATACTAGGCTATTGGCCCAGAGCCCATAAGCCTAGCCAAGAATTTCTTCCATGTTCCTTCAAAGTCAGTACCTGCTTCCCCTGTCCAGCAGAGACACAGGTGGGGTCCCAGGGGTATATATTTTCTGTTTCCCATCCAGTTATCCAGGTTTCCCTTAAAGAGGGCTAGAAAAGTACTCTGCCTGACATGGAGAGGGTGTTTATTCTACAGATGGGGGTGTCTTTGGGACAAAAATCTATCCCACCAACAAGTTCTATTAATGTCACAGACCAGGTTAAGGGCTTGCGTGTGGGTTGTGCGAGTGGAGTTTGTCTTACTGATATGCAGCAACTTCATCAAGACTAGGTCTGAAATGGCCTTGTATGCTAGACACAGGTCACCTCTGAGCAGTCTGTATGACAATGAACAGAGGGACAGGGCTTTTAGCCTATCTGTATAGGATAGGTGTTTAAGACTCTGGATTTTCCTGGTCAGGAACCTCTGTGGTCTCTCCAACTGCTGCATGTGTGTAGCCAGGTACATGCCAAAGCGGGTATTGTACTCGATAATGGGTCTGATAAGGGAGGAGTATAGGGATGTTATGACCTCCTTGTTCCTGGATGAAATACCCTTATTTATGAGGTGGGGCATGTAGAAAACCTTCCATACAATGGAGGCAACGTGTGGATCAAAAGTCAGGTTGCTATCAACCTGGGTGTCCAAGTCCCTCAAAACTGATTGCATTGTTATTAATGGGATAATTAGTGGAGATGACATTTTCTCCAAAGGGGATAATGGGGCATTTGTTGGCATTCAGTTTGAGGCCATGCTTCTAGCACCTGTCATTAGGTTGGGTAAGGCCCTTTTGGAGGATGTTCACATCACCAGGGGAATTTAAGACAGTGACCAACTTGCAGCCATCTGCAAACTTGGTCAGCCACAGACCACTGGTTTTGGCTTGCACCTCAGAAAAGTATATCCCAAACAGTGGAGGTGCCAAGACCAATCCTTGAGGTACACTGCTCATTATGGGTCTACTACTAGAGGTGGCTTCCCCTACTTTGACTGAGTGGGTTCTATCAGTGAGCCAGTTAGCTACCCATATGGTAACATACAAGTTGATACCTAGCTGGGAAAGTTTATCTATTACGCCCGAGTGGGGAATAGTGTCAAAGGATTTGGCTAGGTCAAGGTAGGTGGTATGCAACATCTTCCCCTTGTCCATGGCTTTGGTGACTGTTTCAAAGAAGTTGACCAAGGTTAACAAGCATGATCTCCCTTTGACAAAACCAAACTGTGTGGGGTCAAGTGTTTGGAGATTGCCAGTGTCCTTGTTTATAAGGTCTATGATAATGCATTCCATGGCCTTGTAGATCAGGCTAGTTAGGCTGATGGGCCTATAATTGCCTAGGTCAGTGGATGTTCCACCTTTGTGTAGAGGGATGACAGTGGCTGTCCTCCATTCAGCTGGGATGAAGCTGGTGTTCAGGCTTTGGTTGAATAGGGTGTCTAATGGAGCTGAGAGCTCATGCCTGAGTTCATGAAGGACACAGCTAGGGATCTTATCAGGTCCCATGGAGACTGTATTTTTTGCCTTTGAGAGGCCATTAAGGACCTGCTCCCTGGTGATGAGTGGTGGGGGGCAGGTGCTGGGGATGTCCTGGTTTACTGATGGGGGGGACAG
>NC_056739.1:1371017176-1371102176 GCF_019279795.1 Protopterus annectens
GTTAGTAAATGTTGTCGAAGTGTTAGGGCTGCAATGTCTTCACATCCACCGCCAAATCTGCAGTTATCTAACAAAAGTGACAGATTCTGACAAATACAGCAAACTATTTTTGTTTGTTATTTTTTTATTAAATAAAACAAAGGATTAGATAGCTATTTAAAGTGTGCATCCATATTGCTAATTAAGTGTCAAAACTGTATGTTTTGAAAAGGTATCCTGTAAAGGATAAATAGGTTTGCCATGAAATGTCAAGAGCTCAAAACCTGTACCTTTTAGTTCACTACCCACAACACTTCACATAGATCCTATGGTTGACTATTTGTGGTCATAACATCACATCAGAGGGCTACCAGTACACATTTAATAAAGAGATGAGCTAAATCACGGAAACATGTACACTACCAGCCAGCTGCAAAACACATACACACACATATATATATATATATATATATATATATATATATATATATATATATACATATACATACCAATTTGGTTATTTGGCATTTCTAGCTGCACATGCATGCACACACACACACACACACACACACACACACACACACACACACACACACTTTATCACTTTGGGTTCTGCCAAACATTTCACTATTACCAGTACATTGCAAATCATCAGAATGCCAAACTAAACAACCACTGTGTCAACATTTCACTATTACCAGTACATTGCAAATCATCAGAATGCCAAACTAAACAACCACTGTGTCACTTGGTCTCTAACCCACTGTCTTTATGTCCCTTGAGAGCAGGCCTCAGACACAAATCTGACAAGAGGATAGCTGTCACTCAGTCCGGCTGGGGCAAACCCCCTGACACATTTCACTTTAATTGCCTAGATTTTGCTTGAGAGACACTCATATCTAAAACTATGACCACAGTAATGAAGAAAATAAAGTCATAGAAAGGAAACAAATGTCATACGGTCAGAAGGCTACAGATATTAAATGAATTTGCTTTGCATACATTGACAAAAAGCAGCAAGCTACAACTCGCGCTAATATTACAGCTTTTAGTATGTCAACAAAGAGGCAATTACATAAATACTTCAGTCTTGGAGAAAAAAATTGTTCTTAAATTTACAATATATTACAGCAATCAAATGTTCACATTACTATAAATTATATGTTCAGATTTAATCTGAATGATGATGGTCATTTTTTGCACCGACTTTTTCTTAAGCTTTTACATTACAATTACGCATGATCATTGCCAGATGAATGAAAAGTAATTTTTATGTTGGACTTGGTGTATTATAATCACAATGTACATGATTAGGGCAAGCTGTAATAATGAGGAAATACAAATTAAAAACGGTCACTGCACCTTAACAACACAGACTTAACCTGCACATACTCCGTTCCCGTGCTTTAAGAAATCACAACATAAACATACAAACTGTTTGAATGGATAAAGGGACTCTTACTTTAATTCATCTACTGCCCAAAGATGATTCACAATGCAGAAGTCTCACTTTTGCAATCCTGCTGTGCAGTTTCACATTTTTTTAGCATTCAGATTAGATCCTCAAGTGTAGATAATTCTGAAATGCCACTCACAAATGTTAAATGTAAGTAGGACTGGCTATCAGTCACACAGTGTTCTGATTAGAAGTTCTGATAACAACTGTCAGTGCAGTCTGACTTCTGTCAAATTATTTGAATGACAGGGCATCAGCAAGCAGTAACAGGAACAGAACCTTCTCTCAGCAGGTGTGCATGGTTCCACACACCTGCCACATTTCCTTCTGAAGTCTGCTAAAATGGAAAGTAGCTACCCAGATAAATAAATATGCCAGTTAAGTGCTTAACGAATTTAGAAGGTCAAACCCTATATTAATCTGACCAAGCCACGATCTGGTGACTGCTGTGAAACACCTGTTCTTACAATACGGCAACACAAGTACCTTCTTCCTTTAGCGGTTTCTCTGATTGCCATTAGCCTGCAGCAGAGAATATCAGGTGAATGCGATCTTTCCATCTTACACTAGAAAGCGATTTCTGTAGAACTTTTTACTCCTTAGTATGCTCCAGAAACTGGGAGGCAGACTACATTTGGGCAAGTTATTTTAGCATGCTCCTGCAAAGTGGGGGTTTCATTCACCTGTGCCGCCGACAAAAAGAAAATCTGTTCAAAAATAAGGAGAAATGCATTTGCTTTTCTGAAAGAAGCAATACTATTGCTAAATTCTATTAGAAAACTGGGATAAAGTGATGTCTCATAAACATTTAATTTCATTTGACAAATGAACTCACCATCACTCAGTGACACTGATTATGAGAAAACATATTACTAGTAGATTAAAACCAAAGTTCTTCTGATACATGCATACATAGCCTGCAAGCAACAACTTACAAACACACAGGCATGGCAGAATCCTCAGGGATTCTATGCTTTAATTTTGTAAATAAACAAGTTCATTACATGTCATGAACAATTACAGTAAAATATGAGGTGGTTGCACTTAAAATGCATAAGTTGTTGGCAACTAAAAAGAAAGCCAATTTTGCATTTGTTTTTATCCAATATCAGGATTTTTAGAGCAAAATAACGTAATTTTGTTAAGTACATATTTACAAATATAATGTTAAAATTGCTAAGTCATAAGAATATCTGATAATGCTCCTGTTCTGGGTTCCCTTTTATTTATTTTTTACATAAACATGCTCAGTTTCCCAGTACAACAGAAGTATGTTTCTTCTGTGCTGAAGATAGCTGACTCTCTAGAAATGCCACTGAGAAAATTCCAACTATTTTTAACAATAAACTACCCAGTTATATCATGCATCACAACTACCATCCTAAGATGATGTACTACTGTTACTGTGTACCATCCTAAGATGATTTACTACTGTTACTGTGTATCCTCCTAAGATGATGTACTGCTGTTATTGTGTACCACCCTAAGATGATTTACTACTGTCATTGTGTACCCTCCTAACATGATGTACTATTGTTACTGTGTACCACCCTAAGATGATTTACTACCGTTGTTGTGTATCCTCGATGTACTACTGTTACTGTGCACCATCCTAAGATGATTTACTACTGTTGTTGTGTAGCCTTCTAAGGTGATGTACTACTGTTACTGTGTACCATCTAAGATGATTTACTACTGTTGTTGTATATCCTTCTAAGGTGATGTACTACTTTTACTGTGTACCATCCTAAGATGATGTACTGCTGTTACTGTGTACCATCCTAAGATGATGTACTACTGCAACTCTGTACCATCCTAAGATGATTTGCTACTGTTATTGTGTATCCACCTAAGATGTACTACTGTTACTGTGTACCATCCTAAGATGATTTACTACTGTTGTTATGTATCCTCCGAAGATGATATACTACTGTTACTGTGTACCATCTTAAGATGATTTACCACTGTTGTTTGTATCCTTCTAAGGTTATGTACTGCTGTTATTGTGTACCATCCTAAGATGATTTACTACTGTTGTTTGTATCCTCCTAAGGTGATGTACTGCTGTTATTGTGTACCATCCTAAGATGATTTACTACTGTTGCTGTGTCTCCTCCTAAGGTGATGTACTGCTGTTACTGTGCACCATCCTAAGATGATGTGCTACTGTTACTGTGTACCATCCTAAGATGATTTACTACTGTTGTTGTGTATCCTCCTAAGGTGATGTACTACTGTTACTGCGTACCATCCTAAGATTATGTACTACTGTTACATCACCTTAGGATGATTTACTACTGTTGTTGTGTATCCTCCTAAGGTGATGTACTGCTGTTACTGTGTACTACCCTAAGATAATTTACTACTGTTGTTGTGTATCCTCCTAAGATGATGTACTGCTTTTACTGTGTACCATCCTAAGATGACTTACTACTATTGTTGTGTATCTTCCTAAGATGATGTACTACTGTTACTGTGTACCATCTTAAGATGATTTATTACTGTTGTTGTGTATCCTCCTAAGATGTACTACCGTTACTGTGTACCACCCTAAGAAGATTGCAACTCAATACCGTAAAACTTCACTGCCAATCATGAGCGGACAGGTGATCCGCTGTGGCGACCCTTAACCGGGAAAAGCCAAAAGAAGAAGACTATGTACCATCCTGAGATGATTTTTACGGTTGTTGTGTATCCTCCTACGGTGATGTACTACTATTACTGTGTACCACCGTAAGATGATTTACTACTGTTGCTGGGTATCCTCCTAAGATGATGTACTGCTGTTACTGTGTACCATCCTAAGATGATTTACTACTGTTGTTGTGTAGCCTTCTAAGGTGATGTACTGCTGTTACTGTGTACCATCCTAAGATGATGTACTACTGCAACTGTGTACCATCCTAAGATGATTTACTACTGTTGTTGTGTATCCACCTAAGACGTACTACTGTTACTGTGTACTATCCTATCCTAAGATGATTTACTACTGTTACTGTGTATCCTCCTAAGATGAAGTACTACTGTTACTGTGTACCATCCTAAGATGATTTACTACTGTTTTTATGTATCCTCCTAAGATGATATACTACTGTTACTGTGTACCATCTTAAGATGATTTACCACTGTTGTTTGTATCCTCCTAAGGTGATGTACTGCTGTTATTGTGTACCATCCTAAGATGATTTACTACTGTTGTTGTGTATCCTCCTAAGGTGATGTACTGCTGTTACTGTGCACCATCCTAAGATGATGTACTACTGTTACTGTGTACCATCCTAAGATTATTTACTACTGTTGTTGTATATCCTCCTAAGGTGATGTACTACTGTTACTGCGTACCATCCTAAGATGATGTACTACTGTTACATCACCTTAGGATGATTTACTACTGTTGTTGTGTATCCCCCAAAGGTGATGTACTGCTGTTACTGTGTTCCATCCTAAGATGATTTACTACTGTTCTTGTGTATCCCCCTAAGATGATGTACTGCTTCTACTGTGTACCATCCTAAGATGACTTGCTACTGTTGTTGTGTATCTTCCTAAGATGATGTACTACTGTTACTGTGTACCATCTTAAGATGATTTACTACTGTTGTTGTGTATCCTCCTAAGATGTACTACTGTTACTGTGTACCACCCTAAGATGATTGCAACTCAACACCGTAAGACTTCACTGCCAATCATGAGCAGACAGGTGATCTGCTGTGGCAACCCCTAACCGGGAAAAGCTGAAAGAAGAAGAAGACTGTGTACCATCCCAAGATGATTTACTACTGTTGTTGTGTATCATCCTACGGTGATGTACTGCTGTTACTGTGTGCCATCCTAAGATGATTTACTACTGTTGTTGGGTATCCTCCTACGATGATGTACTACTGTTACTGTGTACCATCCTAAGATGATTTACTACTGTTACTGTGTATCCTCCTAACATGATGTCCTACTGTTACTGTGTACTATCTTAAGATGATTTACTACTGTTGTTGGGTATCCTCCTAAGATGATATACTACTGTTACTGTGTACCATCCTAAGATGATTTACTACTGTTGTTTGTATCCTCCTAAGATGATGTACTACTGTTACTGTGTACCATCTTAAGATGATTTACTAATGTTGTTGTGTATCCTCCTAAGGTGATGTACTACTGTTACTGTGTACCATCCTAAGATGATGTACTACTGTTACTGTGTACCATCCTAAGATGATGTACTACTGTTACTGTGTACCATCCTACGATGATGTACTACTGTTACTGTGTACCATCCTAACATGATGTACTACTGTTACTGTGTACCATCCTAACATGATTTATTACCGTTGTTACATTTTTTAATTATTTTGTAACTAGGCCTTGCATAAAAATTGGATATTTTGATCCACCTCTTGTAACTTTAAAGGTAAAACAAATATATTACCATACAATATTATTTTACAAAGTTTACACTGAAATATACTGAAATAGTACAGCTTTTTCTGATTACTATTACTTCTTTATGACTGCAACTGAGCAACTCTAAAAAACAAAGTGTGTCTAAAAGACATAGGGAGTGATGTGAGTTGTCGAAATAACTGAAACAGAAAAATCATACAGTATTCCACATTTTATAGTGTACAATGAAAATGAGGCCGATCTGTCCTGAAGTGTTTTGCAACAGTAAAGTTTCTTAGCTTTGAACCAACAGATGCATAAAGAGTTAACCAGCATTCTTGCCCTTTTCGGAAACTTTTTAAGCGTCTGTTTTTGTTTACATTTGTAAAATTAATACATTTCCTACAATAATGCTACTGAAGATGAACAGCAAACTTAATCCTCAGTGACATCAACATAAGGAGAAGTATGAGGTAAGTCCATGGACTTCTATGGAAGCACCACCATGCATGTCCAGAGACACGTCCATTAAAGCCTATATCTGTATCTTATACTATTCGTAAGGCGACACCACTGGGCAATAAACTAAACTCATTTGGGACAAGGTTTAAAAAATCATTTATGAAGTTTTTTTATCAAAGAATGTTCCAAATAAATAAGGAAGGAGAAATATATAAATGCACAGTGGCATTTAATTCACTAGATGCCACAAGGTACATCTGAATGTGAACAAAAGACTTAGACGTTTTGATTAATGGCAGCATTTTTTTGCAAAGAATGGTTCTGACCTATGATTGCCTGACATCAGTATTATTAAAATATGTAGACTATGTTTTCATGCAAGCAGTGAATACAATTCTGAGTTGTTGTTGTGACTTTCAGCTTTTCCCAGTTAGGGGTCGCCACAGCGGAACTCCGGTCCGCTAATGATTGACAGTTGATTTTTACGTACCGAGTTACCAGCCCTGATGCACAACCTTCAACGAAGGTACGCCCATTCACGCATGTCTCCACACAGAAAAAGCTCTAACTGAGAGTCGAACAGGACAACGTCTTACTGTGAGGTTACAAAGCTTCGGAGTACGCAAGAGAAATAAACAGTTCTTTGTAAACACCGTTTTCAACAGTAGCTTTGCCAATGGAGCATAGGTGACTAAGCATACAGAAAAAGAAGCACTTGTTTTGATAGAGGGATAAGAAAGTCCTTTGTCAAAAAGTTCTGATAAGTATGAAAATGCCACAAGCCTAAATGTGTTACTTATCAGGAAGCAATGAAAAAATCTACAAGAATGTACTGACAGTAGTTGTTGCAATGGAAGAAGTGTTACTAGCTTACTGAATGGCATGCAGGGTGGGTAGATGGCCTTCACATACATGAAATACATTTTCCATTTTTTCATCGGATGCTGACTTTTCATGTGATAGGTACAACTACTGTTTCTGTTTGTTACTCACTAAGCTTTTCAAGCATTGCTTCTGAATTATAAATCTGGCATTGTGTAGTTTGCAAAGAAAGTACAGTTGTTTACTCTTACCATAAATGTAGCTGTTTGAGTGTATTCACTGTTGTAATCATAACTGATGGGATTTCCTGCCGTGCAACCCCTTGGACAGCCCAACTACTAGAGAATTCTCTTCTTTTCCTTCTGAAGTCAGTGGACTCTGACTGACGTCATGGCATTTAGGTATAAAGGGAGTTAGACAGCACCACAACCTCAGTACTTTCTTGCCCCCAACAAATAGCAGTCCCTCTAACAGGTCCCTTAGGCCAGAAGCCTTAGCTCAGAAATTCCAGGGTATGTACAGAGCAGGAGGGAAGATCTTGGAAGTAGAGAGGAGATGCCAACCCTAATCTCATGGGGCAAGACAGAAACGAGGAAGGGAGAGAAAGAATATTGCAACAGTGAATACACTTGAACACCTACATTTATGGTAAGTGCACACAACTGTCCTATGTTCTTTGTGTTTCACTGTTGCAATCATAACTGATTAGATTACTCCAAAGGTGAAAGGTTGGATGGAAAATTTGTAGACAGGAAAGGATTACTTCAAAATCACAGTGGCAAACCTCACTCTGGACTTGGAGAAAGGTTGGAAGGTGATAATGCTTGGTGAAGATATGCAAAGAGTACCAAGCAGTGACTTCCAAAATGTCCTTAGTGATCAACCCTTTAAGAAAGGCTGCAGATGTAGCAGTAGCCCTAGTGGAGTGTAACCTCACAGGGTCTGGTGGCTTCTTCTCATGATAGTTGCAGCAAAACAAGATACTGTGGGAGATCCATTTGGAGATGGTTTGTTTAGAAACTGGTCTTTCTTCAGAGCTGATGGCAAAGGCCAGAAAAAGTTGGTCAGACTTCCTGACATTCTCTGTTCATCCAAGATGTAACACAGTTGCCTGTGCACATCCAAGGTGTGGAGGATTCTTCCTCCTTCGTTTTGAGGGTTAGGAATAAATGTAGGCAAGAGGACGATCCGGTTTAAAGAGATCTCTGTAACCATTTCAGGCATAAAGGAAGGGTTAGGCTTAACAGAGACTTTGTCAGGATGGAAAGTGATGAAAGGTTCTGAACACATCAGGGCCTGAAACTCTTCTAGCTGAATTAATGGCTAGCAGGAAAGCTGTCTTCCAGGTCAGGAATTTGATGTCTGTGGTGGCAGATGGTTTGAAAAGTGGGAGGTTGAGCTTCTTCAGAAAGAAATTGTGATCCCACAGGGGAACAGAAGATTTCCTCAGGTGTCTAATTTGGATAACCCTTCTCAGGAACTGGTTCATGACAGGATTGGAAAAGAAAGGCTGTTAAGTAAGCAGATAAGCTGAAATTGCTGAAGCATGAATTTTAATAGAGGGATAAGAAATTCCTTTGTCAAAAAGTCCTGATAACTATAAAAGAATCAGAGGCACCTGAGCTTAAAGAGGGCTCTTTCCCTTTTGTCTGCACCATACAGTGAATCTCTTCCATTTATTGAAGTAAAAGTTTCTACTGTTAGGTCTCCTGGCTTCTTTTAGAATGTCCAGGGCCTGTTTGTTGAGGAGTTGCCTTCTCCAGGGGGTCAAATTCAGAGTGTTCAGGTTGGGCAGTATGATGGTGCCCTCGTTCTGTGTTAATAGGTCTACTCGTTGAGGCAGCAACCATGGTTCTTTCTTGCTTTGTCTGAGTGTTACAGAATATCAGTGCTGTATTGGCCAATCTGGAGCTATGAGAATGACACTTGCCCCTTCTTCCCTTATCTTCAGCAGTATCCTGGGAACCAAGGGTATGGAGGGAGGGGCAAAGAAAAATAGGCCTGTCAAAGGGAAGGAGAAGGCATCTGTCATTCAGGCTGGCCTTGTTTTGGTCCCTGAGCAAAACTTTTTCAAGTAAGCATTTTCTTTGGTGGCAAATTGGCACACCCCACTTTAGCTATGTTGAGAAAAACTTCTCAATGCCACCCCACTTTAGCTATGTTGAGAAAAACTTCTCAATGCAGTTGACACTCATGAGGGTCTAACAGGCTCTTGCTTAAGTAATCCGCCAGTTGATTTGTTTCTTATGATAGTTACTGTGCCATGAGATGCAGGCCAAGGGAGTTTGCTGTTTCCCAAAGGTCCATGGCTAGGTGGCAACAAGGGTAACAGTGAGCCCCTCCCTAGTTATGTACTACTTAATCATGGTACTGTCTGTTTTCATTAGGAGTAGTCCTGGTTTCCACTGGTCTTTGATGGTAAGCATACCTTTTAATTTCTTTAGGTTGATGGGCTTGTTTTTGAACTGAGTCACATCTGTCGTGAGTCTGTAAGTTGTTGTAGTGGGCCCCCAGGCTAGTTCCGTGGCATCCATGAAAGAGTTTGCTCTTGAGGGATGATCCCAAAAGGAAAGCCCGAGTTGGGGGAGCATGCTCAGGGTGACCAAGCGAACTCTTTCCTGAGACAAGGGAAAAGCTTTAACCTGCAGCAGAGGGACTGAGAAAGTTGGAGCCACACATTTCTGAGGTACCACTACAGCTTCCTCATAAGTAGTCTGGCCAGGGGAATCATGAAAATGCAAGAGGCCATGTAATGTAACCCAAGGCTCTGAGAAACTCTCTGGCTGTGAGGTATTTTCTGACAAAGAACTTTTGGAAGTTTAGAGCTAGAAAGTTAACCTTGTCTGGAAGAAGGAAAGATTTCTGAAGTGAGGAGTCCAGCTAAGCCCCCAGAAACACAGTAGTCTGTGGGATGGGTTGGGACCTTTTGGTACTGATGTTAAGCCGCAGTGAAGTCAGGACTTCTTGAGTGTAAAGCAGATCCACTTTGAGTTTTTCTAGATCTGTTGCCTGAATAAGGCAATTATCTAAGTAGGGGGAAATATTAATGCCCTTTGACCTACAGGATATCACTGGGGCTAGGCATTTTGTGAAAACCCTGGTTGCAGTAGACAAGCCAAAAGACAGAGAACATAATTCAATGTGCTTCACACATGCACTGAAGCATAATAAACTCCTGTTAGATTTCTCAATGGGGATGTAGAGGTATGCATCCTTTAGATTTAAGTTTACCATGTAAGCTTTGGGTGAGATCATGGACAGATATTTTTGAAGGGTTAGCATTTTGAATTTTAACATCTGCAAAAATCTGTTGAGCCTTGACAGGTCTAGAATTGGCCTCCAGGTACCTTCATTTCTGGGGACTAGGAAAAGCTTAGAGTAAAATCCTTTTCCTTGTAATACATTTGGTACTGGTTCCACAGAACCTTGAGTACACATGAGATGAAATTGATTTAAGACTTCTGTTTGCTGCTTTAGTGGAATATTTGGGAGACCTGATCAAATTAGGGACTGTTTGAAGCGGAGATTGTAACTTCTTTGCATACGTTTCAGTACCCACTGATCCCTAATAATGAGAGTCCAATTCTTTAAGAAGAAGGAAGAAGGACAGCTATTCTCCTAGTCTGAGAGGAGAAGGGAGGAAAGGGGGAAAGGGAGTGTAATCCAAAAGTCATGATTATTCCCTGCTGGGTCCCTGTTGGCAGGATCCCACAGGCCTATTGGAATCTGATTGCCACTATCTGGTATGTTGGTACTGCCTATGACTCCTTTCCCTTCGAGGTCTCTTATATCCATCTAGGCTTAGACTGGAGCTGAAGTGAAAAGGTTGAATATGAAGAAAGTCCTTGACTGTTTGCATAGAGTTAGCCTTATCCTCTATCTTCTTAAATATGGCTTTAGCCTTGGAGCCAAAAAGGAAATCTGTGTGCAAAGGAGCATCCAAGATATTGGATTTCACATGTTCAGTGAGAGACTGTTCCCTTAGCCAGGCATGCCTTTTAATGACAGATCCTGTAGTTTTTGCCCTGTTAGAAGCTTCCAGAGCATAATAGCCACAGTGTAAGGAGTTTTTAGCTACTTGAGAGCAATAACTGAGTAAGTCCAGCAGTTCCTTGGAAAGGGCCTTATTTTCAATCCCCACCAGTCTTTGCTTCATCTGATCTACAATGGTTTCCTGATATTTCACCTTATGATACTGGCAATTCAAAGCCCTTATGACCAGGGTAGCACAGGTGTAGACGTTCTTTCTGAACCTGTCCAAGCTCTGCTTTCTTTGCCAGTTGGCAGGTAATTTTTGGAAGTACTAGCTTTAGTCCCCTTAGGACCCTGAGTCACCACTTCAGGGTCTGCTACAGGGTTCTTGAAAAGGTGTCTTTGGAAATTCAGAACTTTGTAAAATCTATCAGTTTCTAAGGGGCAGGTGAGAGGGAATCTGGCTGTAAAAAAGACTCCAGCAAGGCATCCTCCACCACCTCTAAGACTGGAGAAATGGCAAAAGGTTACTTTCAGAGAGTTTTAAAAATTCCCTAACCTTCTTACTGGATTGAATGTAGCCCTGTGCTTCCTATTTAAAGTGGTCCCTCAGGGTATGCAGGGTTTACCCAAAATAAATTTCCTGAGGGGACAGGCTTAGACAAGGTTCTCATCAAAATCTAAATTCTAATATGAAGCAGTAGATAAAACTGCCTCAATGGTGGATTCATCATTATCATTCTCAGAGTCAAAAGAACCTGAATACTCCTGGAGAGATGACCTTTTTTATTTACAAGGAGAAAATTCAGGGTCAGAATCTGGGAGAGAAGTGTCTGGATTTGACATAGTGATCAAATCCTCAGCCAACCTAACTTGGTCCTGTTGAAAGGCCTGAGTTTGTGAGTGGGAGCTGGTAGGCCTTGGCTGGGGCAAGCTGGATGCAGCCTTTTAATATGAGGCCTTAGGCCTAGACTTGAGGGTGACTTCTGCACTAGGGTTGGGGTGCGGGCATATAGCTGAAACCTGAGGATAGTGAACTAAGGCGAACTCCTGATAACAATAAACTCTGGCATCCCTTCATCATTATGAAAACAGTCTTCAGAAGCCAGAACCTGCTAAGTGGCTTCAGACCCAACCAATGAGCTAACTCCTTCAGCTTGTGCAGAAATAGAGGGACTTCGAACGGGTCTTGATATAGGCCTGTGACACAACCTCTGTGATTGAAAGGCACTTTCTCCAACGACAACAAGCCTTGGTGGATTGGTGGATGGTAAACGAGCATCACCCAGCATCTTAAGTCTTGGGTAATTTTCCTTCTTACTTCTAGAGAGATCAACCTCAGCCAGACTGGCGGATGACACAGCAGACAAAGGTCCTGGTGATCTGCTAAAATGCTTAGCTAAAATCTCAGCCCTATGCTTGACAGTTCTACTATTAAAGTGAGCACAGAACTGACAGGTATGTTGTATTCAGGGCGTAAACAATCTACAAAAAAGAAGTGAAAGTCCTTGTGTGGTATTTGCTTGCTACAGTGCAGACAGTTACTAACTTTCTCTGACAATAGTCAAGAAACATAAGAGGAACTCCCAATGGGATACTTAGCTTTAGATATCTTCTTTCTCTGGTGCTGATCGACTAATGCACTGACAAGCACTCTGCTTCGGGCTCTGATGGCAAGAAAGAACAGAGGTTATGGCACTGGCTGACTCCCTTTATACCCAGACTTCTTGGTGTCAGTCAGGGTATCCATTACCCTCAGGAAGAGGCAGAGGAGAAAATTATTTTGTACTGAGACCAGCTAAGGGCTTCCTCAGCAGGAAATCCCATCAGTTATGACTGCAACAGTGAAACATGAAGAAACATCTACTACAACTGATCTAGCACCACTGACTTTGTTTCTCATGTAATGAGTTTTGAAAATGGCATACATCACAAAGGAATAGGTAATTTTCCCATCTAGTGTGCCACTCCCTATGTTACCTGGTCTACATCTCTTTTCTGCCTCATTACTACCACCTTCAGCTGTGCTTCCTGTTTACATTGAGTTTATATACTTCAGACCACTTTCATCAACTGGTGTAAAATTGCAGTGAGCCACTTTTTGCTTAGTTCTTACATTTCTTTTTTACAAGAATCTGGACATCTCATCTCAGGCATGCATCTAGCAGTATAACATGAACTGTAAACTCTTTTGTTTTGAGAAATATTATCCAGTGCATTATATGGCCCGGTAGGTATACCTGAGCAAATTTCAGATTTGGGCTTCATGGTTTGATAACTTGAACCCTTGGGGGGTTTGCTGAGTGAAGAACAGCACAGACAACCCAGTCTACACTTAAAGATTATTAAAACCTACACCACAACTAGGACAGACTCTCCAGATTAAACCCACTGCTGCTTTTCACACTCAGAGAAAATAATTAAAGTGTTCTAATCCTGGTGAGCATATGCAACTTAGCATTGTTCACTTGTCTTGTAAGTTTGACTATCTTTTCAGCGAAGACTCAATGTCTCCAGTAAACATCCATAACTCTCCCTCATGTTAATTACCAGTATGTGAGCACTGCAATAGTTTCATCTTTCCTAAAACAGTGTTTAGTCCCATCCTTCCATCAATTCATTCACCTTTCATGAAAGTGCCTCTACTTTTTCCATGTTCATCTGCAAACATATTCTAAAATCTGGTACAGAAGTCCTGAAGGTGTCACTTATTAGCAACTTTGCTAAGGCAACACTATATGCTTCTTTTGTTATCCTCCTTTTATGCTTGAAACTATCCTGTTTACACAGTCATACATTTTAACAACTCTGTTGACCAACTCCATGTATTGTCTATTTTATGGTAACTAGAAATGGCCATCATGGGTTTCCTCCTTGGATAATGGATACTAATACTAATCCATCCACTTAAAACATATCACTTTGATTCCATCTCATATGCTATATGCTACATTTTCCACCAATTAATTCACTTGTCATGTCTTAGAACACTATCTTCCTCTTTTCCGTTTAGAGCTCAATTAACCACAAGTCTGCATCTGTTTACAAACACAGGATGTCAGAAAATAGATTCTCTTCTAGACACAACTACCAATGTCCTACAGTGCCTATCATTGTCATGCAAGTGAACTCTCCAGTTAAAATGCTCATACATAAACTGTTCACTAATTTCTTGTGCCTTCTTTGTTCTATGGACCGGTCTCTGTTCCGTGAAACTGCCGTACCATATACAGAATCATGATCATATTTCTGATCAAAATTGTTGTATGTTCAAGATAGTGCTGGCAGAAAATTTACTTTGACAGAGGAGCTGAAGAGGTAAATCTTGAAATTCATTTTTTTCCTGGGTCTTTTTCTCCCCTCTGCCCACCTACCATCAAGCCTCCCCAACTGTACATGGGCCCATTTGCTCTCAGGTGGTGTGGGAAAGACCTACAAATTTACCTGGGTGAGAACCTGTATGGGGAGGGGGGCAGTCATCCAGGGCAGAGACAGGGGTACTTGTGCTATCATCAGCAACCTGGCAATCCAGAATCTTTCAGATATGGCCCTACCCCTCCGTCACTGGCTAGTGTCATAGACACTTGTGTCACAGCAGGGACTACCCTAAGGCTTCTCCAGTCCATGCATGCTCACTCACAAGTAAGGTACTTAACTACTGTTCATAGCCTGGGCAGCCACAGTGCAATCCCATTCTGGATCATCTCCATTTTTTGGTGGCTTTTGACACCTTTGCCTCACACTACCAAAATTGCAGGCACATTCTCCCATCTCAGTATAGGCACCAACCATCCTTCCTTGCCAGGCAATTAGATGCCTAAGCCACTGGTCAAATCTGGCAGTCAGACATCTGAGCCACTGATTGAACCTGGTAGTCAAATGTCTGAGACTGATCAAATCTGGTAGTCAGATGCCTGAGCCACTGATCAAACCTGGTAGTCAGATGCCTGAGCCAGTGCTCAAACCTGATAGTCAGATGCCTGAGCCACTAATTGAACCTGGTAGTCAGATGTCTGAGCCACTGATTGAACCTGATAGTCAGATGCTTGAGCCACTGATCGAACTTGGTTGACTTTGTAGTCAGGGCTTTATCCATCTATGCCAGTGACTGCAACCTGACATTCATTTTGAGAATATATAACAACTGGTTATGATCAGAAAAACATGATGATAATTCTTTACCTGTTCTGTGGATTATTAGTATTGCCAGTCACACAGGAAAAAAAACAGAGAGAAAAAAGTGTAGGAGTGCTAAATGTATTACAACTTTGAAAGCTGCAACATACTTAGTGCTGTCACACATTTAATTTGTGAACAGGCATGAGATCTTTAACGTACTTTGGACTTCCACACATACTGGTCAGAATACTGTCTAATAGCTTTAAAGTTGTAATACCCTGTGCTCTCACACACACAAAAAAGAAAGGCAGCATAAAGTTTATTATTACAGCTTTTAAAGCTATTTTAATTTCTTGACCCTGTTATGTGGTGGCTTCTGTTAATGGTTTAGCATATGACTAGAGCACAGCTGAAATAAACATGGCTAACAAAAACTTTGTTATAAACCTTCTTTACATCAGAAAGGAGCTTAACAGGTTTGCCTTTTTATAATAAACACAAACAAGGTAACAGCCAAGATAAATGGTTCACTGGAACAAAAATTACCCGATAAGTCCACAAAAACATCCAGCAAACCAACAAATTTGTGAAGAAGCCACAGTCCAGATGATATTAAAACCAAGGCAGTAGTTTATTGTAAGTAGGTAAGCCCTTTTGTGATATTACATGCCACTTCTTCAGACCAGGAGAACACATCTAGGCATAAGCCTCTTGTACAGAAGTTCTTAGAAAATCAGCTGGCTCCAGATTTCTCAACTGTCCATATTTTAGAGGAATATTCCTATTTTGTCCTGAGTTACTCCTGCACAGGATGTGTCTATTTTTGGAGGTATGTCCCTATTACCAGGCTTGATCTAACACTTCACACAATTTTCTGAATTTCTTTCATCACACGTGATATTTGAAGCAGTCTAGTACACAGAAAACCATACTACATGAACAACTTACTAGTGGCAACAAACATTTAAAGAAATAGGAAATGCATTGTATACAGTGGCGGCTGGTGACTTCAAATCACAGGGGGGTGCAGGAGACGCTGAATGGGTGTGGTCAAAGGGAAGGGGTGTGGTCAACCATAAAGGGGAGGAGCTATGCACAAAACTACAAAAAACTAACTTTAATTAAATACGCTGCCCTGGGTGGCAAACCATCATTATGAAAGTCCAATCAAGACAAAAATAAGTGTAGAAGAATAAAAATATTTCAATGCATTGGCTGCATGACAGCTTACTTAATATCTAGATGGAAACAAAAGGTTGTGAGGCATGAAAAAATAAATTACTTTTTAAATACATTACTGGAATGCCAGTCAAAATCAAGTATAAGAAAAACCAGAAGCACTCAACTCAAACCACTTCTCCTTGCACTGCAGTTCTAATTATAATATATTCAGCTTTATTAAAGTACCAAGTAACATGCTGAAAGTAGAAATCTATGTGATGCCCCCACTTGTAAAAATGTTTCTTATCCAAAAAAGACCTGCTGCCTGACAACTTGTTTCATGGGGAAAACATGACAAAAGTAAAAAATGAAAAGCAAACAAGAAACAAGCTCAAGATACATTGCTTAAAGGATTACTGTACAGGTTATGGACCACACATGATTGGCATTCTGTTTAGTTTACGGGTAAAGTCTGTAGAGATGACTGGAAGTCTCCAACAAGTGTAATGAGCTTTTTAAAATAATGGAATCCTGTCCTTTAATACCCAAGGCTTATACATTATCTAGTCAAGTATTCTCTGCATGGCAACAACAGAAAAGGCTTTCAATGTTGGCAATTCTTTAACAGTATGCTTATTAAAGCTTACTTGCATCTTACAATGTCAAACAAGCTTACCTTATGGTCATTAAAGCATTGCTACTTAAACACAGAGCAACAGGCACTTTGAGTAATAAGCATAAATCTGAGTAATAAGCATAAATCAACAGTACAAAAATATGACAGAAACCAGACCATTCTGCAAAATCAAGGACAGATGAAAAGCCACTGGAGTACTTATGCAGTGTGTCCTCCCCATCCAAGGTAGATACAACTATTCCTTGCCTTGCTTGGACACATCCAGAGTCACTACATGGGGGAGTGGGGTGCAACAAGCATGTCACAATTTGAAATCTCTCTGGCTGACTGTGATGGCCCTGACACATTTGTCATACCTCTCAACCTCAAGAGCAAGAAATCTGGACAAAGCCATACACAGAAGTGGGACAAAGGCCCAACAATAAGGACAATTTTAAATATTGCTCTAATAAACTTAGAAAGATAATAGAATAGGTCTTGCATTAGTATGAATTTTCTGAAGGGTATAAAATCTGAAACTCAAATGTCTGTCATTTTCTAACTTCAGTCTTTAGTGATTTGTCACTAATTTGCCAAAAAACACAATTTTATGAAAAATGAACCAAAAATGTGATGCAAAAATATAAAATAGACACACAATACAGCTGCTACCTGTCAAAGAAGGGACACTTTAATATTAGTACTGCTACCTTGAGCAGCTGACAAAATAAAAGAATCTACATGCATTTCAAGTAATCTATAACTTTGATTATTA
Organism: Protopterus annectens; assembly: GCF_019279795.1. Taxonomy (NCBI): domain Eukaryota; kingdom Metazoa; phylum Chordata; order Ceratodontiformes; family Protopteridae; genus Protopterus; species Protopterus annectens. The sequence goes on from NC_056739.1 coordinate 1,371,034,916, forward strand.
CAGTTATTTCTTAATTGTAAACCCTCCATGTTTTCTTCCAAAATTGCTATTTTGTGGAGGGATTATTAGGGGGAAGAGCAACATTTTGAGCCAAAAATTGGGGACAGTTGAGAGGTTGGCTATGCCTAATTCTATAAAGCAATTTATTTGCATGTACCTCTCAACCTGTTAATGCAGTAAATCTGAACAAGGCCAAATATATTGGGGGCACATATAAACAGTACTAAAAATTGCTCTTGTATAAATTGAGACAGTTGATAGAACAGCTCTTACTTTAACATGCATTTTATGAAGGTTATGAAGTCTGAAACTTATTATTTAGTGACTTCTGGCAAATCATTTAGGAATTAAAACTACAAATTTTATGAACAACAAACCAAAAATAAGAAGCAAAAATCTATTCATTCTTTGAAAATCTGGACAGTTGGGAGGTATAGTTCAGCTGGGCCTGTCTGAGTTTGCTGCCCTTCCCCCCTGACAAAATAATGGTTGAATGGAGCCTCTGCAGCCATTCCAATGAACCATTACTTGGCTATTTCACTCCATTTACCATAAACACTAATGTGCATACTGCTTTACTTCTATGATGAGTTGGACTTCATTTGAAAGTTTTATTTTGTATTTTACAGCACAAACATTAAGTTATCTGTTAAACAAAGCAATGCAGTCTCACAATGAAAACTTAGCATTAAAACTTCTCTGCCCTTGAAACTCACATTCATTGAAACAGCATTGAAACCCACATTCAAAGAAAATACATTTTGCCAGTGGCAGATAAAGATTAATTTTGGGCTGTTTTCGAATCATAGGCCCCTTGCATATGAAACATACATGTGATCTTTGATACACCTTCCTCATTGTACTAAAATTATATTCCTTGTACAATACAGTACACTTGTTAGAGGGTGTTTTAAATTTGTTTTGAACATTTTTCCAGTAAGTAATGAAACAAACCATATGCACCCATAATGGCAAAACTGCCCAGTTGAGAACATTTATCATAAAAAAGTCTACTCAGACTTCCACAGTCCACCATTATTAGTAAATATACACAATTCTACAGTCCACCATTATTAGTAAATATGCACAATTCCACAGTCCACCATTATTAGTAAATATGCACAATTCTACAGTCCACCATTATCAGTAAATATGCACAATTCTACAGTGCACCTTTATCAGTAAATATGCACAATTCTACAGTCCATTATCAGTAAATATGCACAATCTCTGAAGTAAGTCATCTAAATAATTCCACATTAAGGAAATCTGTAACTAATGAAGCGGTTGCTGCTAGCGATCACCTTTATATTTCATGGTTTCATCGAAAAATAAAGTGTCTGTTGCCCCTCAGGAATAAATTGCCTATATATAACATTAAAAAAATGATAAGCTAGTAATAATATTGCAAGAGGAAATGGATGGCAAACTGATAACGAACTCATAGTTAGTATCTTCACCAAGGAGAACATTCTCAGTACTGCAGCATCCACCCCTTGTGGGAGTAGAACCCACAGCCTTCTGCATCAAAAGCAAGTACACAACCTGTTGTGCTATAGTATTAACTAGGCAAAGCACTAAACTTCTATTCCCCTGCAGCTCTCAGCTCCTTGTAAAATCTACTCAATACTCAACTGCATCTCAACTTCGCAGCTCAAGAAAACTGGAAAAAGCCAAAATGTATTGGGGTCAAAAGCCCAAAAACCAGGGACACATTAAACATTGCTTGTATAATCTTGTAAAGTTGCTAGAATAAAATGTTGTGTTGCCACCATATATTTTACTGCCAAGGTCCCTGAGCAAAAAACAGTCAGAGTAACATACCAGAGTAACATACTGGGTCCACCCCAACCAACGCCACATCAGCTGCTTTGTAAAAGAGAGGAAGACTGAAACTTAAATGGCTATCATTTAGTGAATTCAGTTCTCACCATAGCTGTCAACCTCTTAGTACAAAATACCTGGACAAACCCAGTAATGAGGGAATACAGCCCTCAAACATATTCAGTGAATTCAGTTCTTGCCATAGCTGTCAACCTTAGCACAAAAACCTGGACGAAGCCAATAATGGGGGAATACAGTCCCAAAAATAGGGACAAATTTAAAATATTCATCTTATAAACTTAGAAAATTGCTAGAAAAAAAGGTTGTGCTACTATGTATTCTGAAGAACATGAAGTTTGAAATTCAAATGCTGGTCAATTTTACTGCGGACAGAACAAAAACAATTTTCAGCAGAGACGCAGGGATTAATACTGCAGACACGTCTTTGTAAAATGGCAGGGCACCAGAGCAAATCCACACAAACACAGGGAGGAGATGCAGACTCCACACAGAAGCCACCCCAACCAAGATTCAAACCAGAAAACCTATAGCTGTTAGGCAACAATACTACCACTGCACCATCAAATCTGCAAGGAATTAAACATTCAGAAACCTGAAGTCTGAAATTCAAATGCCTGTCAATTTTACTGCGGACAGAACAAAAACAATTTTCAGCAGAGATGCAGGGATTAATACTGCAGACACGTCTTTGTAAAATGGCAGGGCACCAGAGCAAATCCACACAAACACAGGGCGGAGATGCAGACTCCACACAGAAGCCACCCTAACCAAGAATCAAACCAGAAAACCTATAGCTGTGAGGCAACAATACTACCACTGCACCATCAAATCTGCAAAGAATTAAACATTCAGAAACCTGAAGTCTGAAATTCAAATGCCTGTCAATTTTACTGCGGACAGAACAAAAACAATTTTCAGCAGAGACGCAGGGATTAATACTGCAGACACGTCTTTGCAAAATGGCAGGGCACCAGAGCAAATCCACACAAACACAGGGAGGAAATGCAGACTCCACACAGAAGCCACCCCAACCAAGAATCAAACCAGAAAACCTATAGCTGTGAGGCAACAATACTACCACTGCACCATCAAATCTGCAAGGAATTAAACATTCAGAAACCTGAAGTCTGAAATTCAAATGCCTGTCAATTTTACTGCGACAGAACAAAAACTATTTTCAGCAGAGATGCAGGGATTAATACTGCAGACACGTCTTTGTAAAATGGCAGGGAACCAGAGCAAATCCACACAAACACAGGGAGGAGATGCAGACTCCACACAGAAGCCACCCCAACCAAGAATCAAACCAGAAAACCTATAGCTGTGAGGCAACAATACTACCACTGCACCATCAAATCTGCAAGGAATTAAACATTCAGAAACCTGAAGTCTGAAATTCAAATGCCTGTCAATTTTATTTAACATTTGTTAATCAGGACAGTCTGACTTGGAACAAAAAACAATTTTCAGCAGAGGCCCAGGAAGAAATAATGCAGACATGTCTTTGTAACATGGGAGGACACAAAAGCAAACCCACACAAACACAGGGAGAAGATACGGACCCCACAAAGAAGGAACCCCAGCCAAGAATCAAACCTGAGAACCTGCAGCTGTGAGGCAACAATGCTACTACTACACCATCAAATATCAAGCATTGCAACATTTACAAACCACAGATATTATGAGGAACAGATCAGATCAAATATGAGGCAAAAATCTGCAATTTTTTTACAAATGGTGGTGGGTAGGGAACTCAAGTCTTTAACACCTGCATACAGGGTACAGGGTTCAAGCCTGAGGTATTCCCTACCACACAACCATGAGCACCTGGGGCATTTACACACACACACACTTAAAAGCACCAACATATCCAGCTAACACAAACTAATCTATCCAGTTAAAAGCACCAACATATCCAGCTAACACATACTCACAAAGTCCCGCGAGATCCCAAGTAAAAGCTCCCTCCCGACGACGAGATAATCCCAGCGAGTCTGTGCACTTCGTCTCCTTGTGTCCCTCTATGGGGACTGCCTTGAGCATGCGCATAGACTGACAGTAGTCGGGACTACTGTGCGTCCGTGAAATTTAAAAAATAATTTTGTTTTGTTTTCTTTTCTAATTTTTATTTTGAGAGGGCTGCAGTCCGGCAGCCCGATGCCATGAGCCGCCCCTGATTGTATATTTCCATTTCAAGGGAAAATAAATAACCTTGTGTGTAAGAATTTTGCAACACATTTCATTAAAGTCTACAGATTTTACACTGTATTTTGATAATGTGCTTATACTTTTCATCATTTTTGTCACGCTCTGTTTTTAAATGTGTTTCTGAGTAGTATCCCACATTTCTACTGGAAGGAAGGAAGAAGAGTTACCTGCTATTTGGTATTCAACTTTTATGCTAATTAGATATCCAGAATTTCAGCTGGATGTTCCTAGTTCTATAAGGCCTCTGTTCCTAGTTTCAACATCTGCAAGTTAAGAGGTATGACTGGCCCAAAAATAATCTCAAAATTGTTGTGTTTAATATAGATTAAATTAGCTACAAATCAATTACTACCACGAAAAGAGATCTTAAATGCTTCATTTTGTTGGTGTTACAACGTCTTTAATGCGGAACATCAGAGTTCCGCATTAAACAGAAGTAGCTCTGAAGCTCTGTGTGTTTATTTTTTATTTGATTGGCCTGGGCCAATCAAAAATAAATAAACACAGAGCTACTTTTGTTTAATGCGAAACATCACAGTTCCGCATTAAACAGAAGTAGCTCTGTTTTGCGATGTTTTGATTGGCCCGTATACCGGTATACGGGCCAATCAAAAATCACTAACGACGGAGCTACTTCTGTTTAATGCGGAACATCACAGTTCCGCATTAAACAGAAGTAGCTCTGCTTTGTGATGTTTTGATTGGCCCATATACCGGTATACAGGCCAATCAAAAATCGCTAAACATGGAGCTACTTCTGTTTAATGCGGAACATCGCAGTTCCGCATTAAACAGAAGTAGCTCTGCTTTGCGATGTTTTGATTGGCCCGTATACCGGTATACGGGCCAATCAAAAATCGCTAAACACGGAGCTTCTTGTGTTTAATGCGGAACTTCTGCATTAAACAAAGAAGCTCCATGTTTAGTGATTTTTGTTTGGCCCGTATCCTGACCAATCAAAAAAAAAAGACAAACAAAGCGGAGGCTGCCCGGGATTTAAACCGGCAGTGCAGGACTCGGGATCAGGCTGCTGATCTCGGGACAGTCCCGCCCAAATAGGGACGTCTGGCAACCCTGCTACATCCCATATTCCTCTAGTCACAGAAACACAGACAGTATCTAAGTAGTTAGTGTTAGCTCCATGCATGTTACTAATCTCAATACATTTATACTATCAATTACTTTCAAGACGTATGTGTTAACATTATAATATTCAGCAGGGAATTACATGAATCTGCATTTGCAGAAACTTCTTTGAGTAATGATTCAATTTTTTAGGTCAAGGTTGAAAAGCAGTATACAAAGTCCAGTCCAATAATAAATAACTACAAAGCCATCTGTAAACATTCTGAAGCTGAAATATTGAATTTTGCACCATTAAAATAACAGCCAAACAAAAACATGACTCATGATTCTACTCGATGAGTCATTAAATAATTTGTGGAGATGTTAAAATTTGAAGTAAAAATGTAGTGTACTCTACCATTACAATATAACCAATAGAGCAAATCCTGTGACCACGTTCAAAGCAAGGTAGCAATAATTTTGTGATGTAGTCGCATTCTTTAACAAAGAAATCTACACTTTTTGGTGTTGTTTTAATGCAATTAGTTATTCAAGATTAATTAAAAAATCTAGAGTTTCATGACTTCAGTTAGCATTATAAAAATTGAACTATGCCTATGTCAGACTCTGAATCTTCTGCCAGAAAAGTTTTCTAAACAAAATCCTTTAGCTAGAATGGACTTTCAGAAAGTTAACAGGATGGCAGCCTGAAAGAACTGTATCACATGCAGTATAGGGTTAGGGTTGGTATAATGGTTAGGGTGTCTCCCTCAACAATACAAGGTACAGGGTTTGATCTTCATCCTTGGTCATTGTCTAGATATTGGTTGGGCATGTAATAGTCCTGAGACTGACTGCCTAGTATTTACCCTATGAATCTATAGTATGAGTGTAGACACATTTGCTAGTCCTGTTGTAGTGAAAGGGATGACAAAACTCTTGGATGAAATGTGCAGGCAAGATTTCTGACAAAAAAAAAATATATGAGGAATGTATTTGATTTGAATCAGTAAACAAGACACACTACAAGGACAGGAAGTATGGAAGGTAAAAAGAGTCATTCTAGTACTGATTATCATTTGCCTTCTGGATTCAGTGTTTTGGTCTGACAGATGGTTCAAAGCTCATGCAGTCGTACTTTTCCTTTCTGCTGAAGTGCACAGATACAGCAGGAAGTTCAAATGCTGAGAAATGTCATGAACTGTGCAGGTTTAACCTATTATTTTTAAAAGAAGTACTACCCTTCAAGTAGATAACATACTCAGGTTTAACCAATTATTTTTAAAAGAAGTACTATCCTTCAAGTAAATGACATACTCAGTTCTTCATTGCTTTTTACTGCTTCCATAATTCTGACCAGCCATCTGGGCTGGATCCAGCACAAAGTGACCTAGTTAACTGTCTAGGGCCTGGTGCTGGCTAGGGGGTCCGGCCAGGCCATTTTAAAAAACTTTCACTGCCTTCCTTTCTTTGGTAGGTAGAACAGGCTATCTAAAGGTCTTCATCAGTGTGGAAGTCACACCAGCCCACCATACACACCAAAGAACAGGAAGGAAATCTCCAGCTTCAGCTACTTTCAAGTCTTCCAACATTTTGTTTGTTTAGTCTGGAAGCACTCACATCATTAGTACGGAGAAAACTTTCAGTACTCACATACTCACTGAGAAGCATCTGAAAGGACTCTGCAGTCCTAGACAGAGGCAGGCACGAGTTAAGTATGCATGCACATCAGGAAGCACCCTAAGTGGCAGATTTGGTATGCATGCACATCAGGAAGCACCCTAAGTGGCAGATTTGGTATGCATGCACATCAGGAAGCACCCTAAGTGGCAGATTTGGTATGCATGCACATCAGGAAGCACCCTAAGTGGGAGATTTGAATTGTTCCACCTAGGAGAGATTGACCTAGAGGAAGGCTTAGTGTGAGCAAACACATTTGAATCAGCTCATCTAGGAGATATCAGTCAAGAGGTAGGCTTAGTATGCGTGAGCAAGGATTTTTGTAGGAGACAGAAATTCACGGCTTGATATGTGCATGTGTGTGTGTGTGTGTGTGTGTGTGTGTGTGTGTGTGTGTGTGTGTATGTGTAGTTTCCACATTCAGATGCAGAAAACAGTATCATTTAAAAGTCACAAAGACAACTTGAGCAAGGTATAATCAAATCCTGTATCCCTAATAACAGGAAGGAGCTCATTAAGTGCTTAGAACCCTGAACCCACTGCACTACCTGCCAGACCTTCCTTAACTTCTTCATATAATGACATTAACTTCTTCATTTAATGACAAATCACTCAGCGTAACAGCTGGTTAATAATGCTAGTCAGAGTTTCAGAGCAGTTGTTCAGAAAATGCATTTCAAGTTAACTGGAATTGTGTAGCACTAAAAGGCTCAGAGTTATAAATAAACTGCTTCCTGTAGTCAAACGTATAGGGTTTGAATCCTTCTGCCTCCATTTGCCTACTATGTACCTTTAAGCAAATCACTGAGCCAGTGCTCTTGGGCCATCCATGAAAAGAGACACTTTGTACAGTCAGTTTACCTGATTGCAAACAGACCCAAGAAAATGGTATTTACAGTTTGTGCGTTGTCCCCTCATTATTTTGTCATCATCCAGAATTCTTGAGCAAAGAATCTGAGAGATACTTTTGTCTGTTACTTCTACAATTTGTGGCTTTCTAACAAATTGTTGTGGATTGCAGTTGTTAAATAATGACATGCATGAATTTCAGACTTTGTAACCTTCAAAAAATACTTGGTAATGCAACGCTTTTTTATTCTAGCCACTTTTTAAATATATAAGTGAAACAGACAGTTTCCTGATTTTAGTGTGTTTGCCTCTAATTTGAAATAGGAAGTTGAGAGGGTAGTAGGGTTTGCATTGGATTTCCACTGCACAGATTTTAACAGCAGCAAAGTGAGATTCATTTTAGGTCCATTATTTACAAATGTATTCACTCACTTGTTAGCAAATAGGTATCTGAGATGTCATGTAAGAGGCTATAACTGGTGTGTGTGTGTGTGTGTGTGTAAATACTCAGTTCCTGCAACCAACAGTAGTTATTTTGTAAGGAAGGAGCAGATTGTTCAAATACAGGAACATGAATATATGAGCCATGTTCTTTGGGTACAATGCTTGATTTCCTTGTTTTGTTGACTATTGACAGTGCATTGGTTATTTGGTTGTGAATAAACTACACTGCATGAAATGTAGGAGTTTAATGTTAATAATTTTAACTGCAAATACATTTTTAATTAACCTTATTTTTCTGCAGGCGCACGGGTGTGAAATGCACTGAGCTGGGCTATAACAGTCTCGCCTGTATGAGTAAGGCTATGAGCTCTGTTTGTAGTACAGGGTTTGATTCCCGCAGCCTTCATTTGTCTACTATATTTGTGTTACTAAGTCACTTCACCAGACAATGCTCCTAAGCTGCCCTTAAAAAAGGGCATTTGCATCCAGTTGGCTGTACCAAGCTGCTAGCAAATGCACTGCACATCTGTCTTTGAATTCATGCACCCTTCCCATAGATACTAATTAGTACTGAACTAGATGCCGTTTGACAATGAGTCTCAACATATCTTGTAGTTTAATGGATTACCAGATGTATTTTCAATGAATGTGAGTTTCAAGGGAAGAGCTATTTACTGTTGTTGCTCATGCTAAATCTGTTTTCAGCATGAGACTGTTTTGCTTTCTTTAGGACATGGCTGTCAATGTTTTTGCTACAATATATGAAATAACAGTTTTAAATTAAATCCAGATCTCTGTGATCATTGTAGAAGTAAAAAATAAATAGTATGTAACATTATTTTATGGAAATTGAGAAGAGACAGACAAGTAATGAGATATTGGCATGTTTGAGGGCAGGGGTGTAGCAAGCAAATTCCATTTTGTGCTCACAAGCTCTTCACGCTAACCCCCTTAGACACCTATAACTTAAAAATGGACACATCTCTCAAAATATTGCCCTCAACACTTAACAAATATAAGTAAAATGTTCAGCTGTTTCCCCTAAAACTATTAAATATTTTATTTTTAGATTAGCAGTGTTGCATCTGTTGTTAAAGGCATTCATTTAGACAGGTGTATACATAATATGACCTAAAAAAATCAAAACACATTAAAAAAATGTTGATATGATGCTACTACCCTGCTTAGGGCCCCGTTTGACCATGATCCAGCTATGCCAGCCATCCCCATTAAACTTACAAGATTATACAAAGTATTAACCATCTGTATTATGCTCCTGCTATGACCATCCCTGAGCCTGCAAGGCAGTGGTGTTTCCTTGTACTCTTTTAAGACCATTTACCTATATAACTTATCTTCATGTTTGTGTGTGTGTCTGTCCAAGTCCAGCCTAACTGAAGTATATACTTACAACATCCTATACTTATTAGAACAGTACTGAAATTGTGTGGCAATGCTGCATATGACAAAGTAAATCTCTCTCTCATAGCATGAATTCTTCCAAATTCCACTCTCTCACACACACCTCATCATTTTTACCATGTAATATTTTCTGAAGTAAAGACAGATAATTTCAAGGTTCATGCATCAGTCAAATAAAAGCATCAGAAACAGCGATTCTAAGATTCTGAAGTGTACTGCACTCATTGAAAAAACAGTACGATATTAAAGCAGTGCCATAGTTTCTGGGGCTTAAAATTATGCATAATGTACTGGCAAATTCCCAAATCCAATGCATTCTAATATGAATAAAAGTAATTTAGTTTGGTGCTCAGCAAGTGTTTTATCTGAGTTGCTGTTTTAAGTAAGGAAAGATAGGCTGCATATGCTGAACTTAGTCAATTCAGTCTGTGTGGAATATGTTTGAGGGAACTGTAATGATTAGGCAAATAAGAGAAAAGCTTCAAAACTACTCTAGGGGAACCATAAGCCCTGCTTGAACCAATTTTCTTATGACTTGCCACTAGAATGAAATTAATTTACCGGTCATAATTTAAGGAAACTGCAAGCATTTCATGTCAGCATATTTAAATCTGACTTGTAATTTATGTCATTCATTATTCCTAATCAAAGTACAGTAAGTGAGTCAAAAAGCCAGATTTACAGTCTATATCTATACATCTTCTCTAATTAAAACACCATAATTAATTTCATCAAAAATGTTTACATACTATATAGTCTGTTGTGTGGCCAAAACCAGTGGTCATCCCACACCTTAATAATAACTAGAAAAAGCTCTCTGTTTATTGTCACTGTAGAAGAATTTTGCATGTCGATTATTAGCAAATGTGTGTGTGTACACTTATGTTGAAGTCATTATTTTTGGAACGTATCTAAACAGAATGCTGCAATGAACATCTCAGTATCCGATTCTTTACAACAGATGTCAGCAACAGGAGCAGCTGGTAATTAAAAATGAATTATTAGATAAACAAGCACTATCAACAAGGGGCCCTGAAAATGCAAAACTACCAGCAGCGTTAGAGAGGTATGGGCTTTGTAACGTTATCAGGTTTGAAGTTGGAGAAAAGGGTGTGGCACTCTACTAACAGTATTCAGTAATTAGGATGAATCCACAGCTGCGTCCAACCAGAGCCTTCAGGTTAATCTGCTGTACGAACTACATTACTTCATGCTGAAGCAGCAAAAAAGTAAATTAATCTTCTGAGGACTGCTGAAATGAATGTTTTTTTCTGCACAAAGGAGAAGAAGCCTACACGGATGGGGAGTGTAAATGTTCCATTGTCACTGTTAAGGGTTAAGTGTTAATATGGATGCTTTAGCAGTTTATACTCCCTTACTAGATCTTGATGGGCATAAATTAGCTTTTTATACAATTAGCCAGGACTTATTATTTACTTATCTCAAAGCATTACCTGTAAAGGCATGCTCATTTTTAAATGCATGTTAGAAGAAATGGAAACAGAGGAAATGTGGCCAGATCACTTACAAGCATCACACAGAAAAGCACATTTGAAATGAATATTAATTTCAAAATGCTGCAAACTATTTTAGACAGATACATAAGGAAAGACATTATTTACTTTACTTACATTTCTCTTCTAATTAGTAATCTATGACTCCAACTGAAAGCTTGACAGCTAAAGCACTTGGGATTTCAGAATGTTTGCAGTGTATAAAACAGTTTAATGGGTGAAATGTTGCAAGTCATATCTGTCAAAATATGGGATCTGTAGTTTCCCTGGTCCCATATTAGATTACATTTCATTTTATTGCATATTTGCATCCCTTGTGAGGAAAAAAATCTGTTCCAGCTTAGACTCTTCAAGAATATAACTTAATGCACTAACTTTACAGACCTGAAAATGCCTCTGGAATGATTCAATGGTAAATCATTTTTAACATCAGTGGTTCAAAGTGCTTGGTTCTCTAGGTTCATTCCCAGTTGTGGTGTCTTCCATGTGAAGCATGCATGTACTAACCATACTGGGACATTCAGTTTCTTCCCACATTCAAATGACATGCTTGAAGGTACTAGAAATGCTAACTTGGCCATAGATATACAGGTGAGTGTGGGCATGTGTCTGTGTCTGCCATGCAGTGAATTTGCACTCAGTCTGGGGCTAATGCCTGCCATAACCCAATTGCTTGTCAGAGTGGGCATTGGCTTCCATGTCTCTTACGTGGGTACATTGGATATACAGAATGAAGAGAAGCAAAAACATTTTATAAATAACTAAATTACATGAATTATGTTAATTACTATTTAATTCACTTGTGTTTATTTTATATATATATATATATATATATATATATATATATATATGTGTGTGTCTACTTCACTTCACTGAAATCTCATTTCACTACGATTTATTTCACTGAGACCAAACCACCTAAAGTTCAAATTACTGAAAATTAATTTCACTGAATCTCATGTTGCTGAATTGTAAGCTACAGACTTGATGTGGCAGTATGTAGAGTACTGTGAGGGGAGTAAAGGGTATATGCCCTCATCCCCACTGTAGTGCGACCTTCAGTTAGTATATATGGGGGGGTGTGGGGATCGTAGTCTCCCACTTAATTTTGTTTTATATTGTCTGGTTTCTGTTAAGAGGATAAATAAGTAGCTTTTAAGTTGTGGAAGGAGGTAGGCTTTACTTGTGAGTTTGTTTGCCTTTGGTTTCCCATTTAATCTTGTGAAATGTAGCTTTGTAAGCTGTTAGTGAAATGAGATTCAGTGAAATGAAGTTTTTAGTGTTATGAACTTTAGGTGATTTGATCTTAGTGAAATGAATTTCAGTGAAAGTAGACCCATATAGACCCATACACACACACACACACACACACACACACACACACACACACACACACACACACACACACACACACACACATATATACATACATCCATATGTTTGTGTGTATGTGTGTGTATATAATATGTGTGTGTGTGACTACATACACACACAGGAATATAGATACAGATAGATATTAGAATTATGCCTTTCACTTTCTTATCTTTCTCCTAGTCTTGCTAGTTTAACATTTATACAAGAAACATGCAAGATAAGTTCACATTATAACTATGAACCTCTTGAAAATATTATGCTGTGTTTTTCTACCTCTATTTATGATTGCTGCTTTTGTACTCCAGTATGTATTGTTTTAATTTATATCATATGACCAAGGCTGGAGACTTCAAAGTAAGGTGGGGCAACAATACACGGGGAGAAACTGAATGGGCAGGCTAACTGGAATGGGCAGGTCTAGACTGTAAGAAGAGGTGCTCTCTTCGAAGCAAGAGATATTCTCTAACCAGGCAAGTCCAGACCATCTCCTAACTGCCAAAACAAATCATGACATAATCTTCCCTGGCCATTGCCCACAGACTTTAAATGACAGCATTAAATATGCTAATAACTTAGTTCATAAATGCATCTTAACTGACAGCAAACTCAATTTGTCCTCTTTTGCCCACCCAAATAATGCTAACAAAAGATTTCATTTTGGCATGACATGTATCTAACATGGCACTCTGGATAAAATATTTTGCCTTACAGTATTGCTGAAGTTGACTGCAATGCATACATCAAATATTTCCAGAATTTTGCAGATTCTCTAGATTTGATATTTTTGGTCAGTTCCTAATAAAATCTTTGGTATTCTGGCAAGTTAGAATGTCACTGAATGATGTCAGACATTCGACATTCAGATATTACTCTATCAACTAAGCTCATAGGAGCAACATTTAAAATCTGTCCCTGATATTGGCCCTTTGCCCCCCCCCCATTATTTCTGGCTTTGTTCAGAATGCTAAGAGGGTGAGAGAGATGCTACAGTGTGAATCACTCCTACAGATAGAAGTGGCATTGCTAACAGCCCACACAGCGGAAGATGAACATCAAAGACAAGTACAGCAGAATTATAACAAGTGAACCTCCAGCCACCAAAACTAAGTTAAAACATCACAGGGTATACTTTACTATTATCTTGGATAACATATCCTATTTCACTTAACTGTAGACTGACTTACCTAAAGACAAACTCTGTGATAATAAGATGTTTCAAATGATGTTATGCAACTACAACAGAGACTTTGCAAGTGCAGCCTTTAACCTTGTACTGCAGGCCACCAAGTCTGCTACAGCATTGTGTATTTTTTCCTGAAAAGTCATGTGAATCTTATTTTAATTAATATAAATAACTGGCATGAGCATATTCATTTGCTAAACTTTACTAAAGTTATGTTCATTAAAGAAATATACCCACAGCTTCAGAAATACAAACCAGCAGTGTTAAACTTTTTAGGTTTTAGTTTTAGATTATTGGGAGAGATATATGGCAGGGAAACAGAAGTATATACATGCAAGCCAGAACACACACACACACACACACACACACACACACACACACACACACACACACACACACACACACACACACACACACACACACACACACACACATAATTAACCTGTCCTTTCTCAGCACAGTGGCTTCCATTAAATCTAATCACTCTCTTCTATCCTGCGACCAGGACGGAATGTTGCTCCATGATGCTTCACTTTCATTCACCCTGCAGAAAATCTTGTGTATTTATTTTTTTCTCATTTCTATACATTTCCACATTCTCCACTTCTTCTGAAACTCAAATATTTGTCATTATATACTGATTGCAATCTGGTTACTGTATTCTGTTTTCTTTTGAGAAAGAGACTAAAAATATGTTGCAAAAATGTGGACATTCTGAAAAAATCTGGACAATCGAGAGGTACGCAGCTGTGTTGTGGTTTCCACAAACTCTGTGAGAATGAAAAAGCTATAACCAGTTCTGGCAGTGGTGAGATTAGTCTTCACTTTTCTCTATTATTCTGAACATTCATATTGACAGATTGGGTAGACAGACGGACAGAAGGTAATGGCTTAGATCTGGGTGAACCCTGCCATACTAAAAGTACTTATAGCAACAGCGGCAATGTGCCTATCAGCTGGTAAAACTACTTCATTGGGAAAACTATTCCTTTTTGTATCACTTAATTTGATCTCTTCCTGATAACCCTTGGTAGGGAAAATCTACCCTACTTTTCTGAAACTATTACCTGATAATGGTGGTTAAGGAGGCGTTACCATGGATGTCTTTTCCAAATTTTTATCACATACCTTCCAGAGGATATCAAAAGTGAATTCAGTTTCTCTGTTTGTATACCAACTTTGCTATAGATGGCAGACTTTGACAGCAAGAGATGTCTCATTATGAAACCTGACAACCACCTATCCGTAGGCCATAAAGTAAGGATAGACTAAAAAATTATCAAATGCAGTATGTTATGTGTGTGTGTGTGTGTGTCCAAAAACAAACATTGAACAGAACTAAGCAACCAAAACTAATGCATGTTGTAGAGCACTGGAGGCAGGGCCTCTTACATTAATCCATGAGGAAAGCTGTAGCTACAAACATGTTCATGAGATATATTTGCAAAAGACTGACTCTAGTTGGCAGAAGGAGATTATGCCACTGTAAGATACACTGGGCAAACACTACTTGAGTATTTTTATACAAATCTAAAGGCCTCATCTCAAAAGACCTAGCAAAAACATAGGTAAAGGATTGCCACCAGAATGTCAAAGTGAATGGTACATAAAGTCCTGCTTTAGGATCTGTGTAATGATCCTGATTGCAGTGAAAGGTATGAGAAAATGGGAAATTTCAGCGATTCTTTCAAATATATTTAAGAATGAGGCAGTCAGGACAGTTCTTAGATGTTTCTATAAAGAAAATTAAAAAAAATAAATAAAATGCCAGTTTGAAAGTTGCACACTAGGTTATACAATGAAGGAGCTTCGTTTAGTGCATGTTTACCTGACCCTCAGAGAAGCAAACTGCCACTAATAAATATGAATATGGAAGCTGAACTACAATCACAATACTGTACTGATCAAAGTTTTAGCTTGTTTCAGTTAGCATGAGAAAACTAATGAACAGGTTACTAAAATATTAAAAAAAAAAAAAAAAAAAAAAATGACAAGTCTTCAGCCACCAAGTGGCTTGCCAAAGGTACACATGGCTTTCTGAAGGTATTCTGAATTATATAAATCTATGTCAGCATGTTGTTTTTGCAATGTTTCATTCTATTTTCTTGGAGTTCTAGAGGGTCAAACTTCAGGGCTACTGCTAATTCCACCAAGGGTTTGACTGGACAGGTGAATAGAATAATGGAGTAATGGGCCAGCAGACTGAACAGTAAATGCCACTGATGTGTTCTGGAGAAACATACAGATCACGAAATGGAAACAGCTACTTTTTAAGGAATTAATTGTCTGCATATTCCACAATAGTATCGATATGCATTCAGAGTTCACACTTTTACTGTGCAAGACTTTGGCAGTAAAGTTAATCCAGAAGCTGGACTAAGATCCATGATAGACTGAACATTTGTTTCATAGTCAGTTTATCTGATGTAGCTTAGGGCAAGGATGACGTCACATGCAGGATACCTGGCTGCTAGAAGTCCATCCCTACAGATGCAGTTAGGGTGTGAAGTATGAATTCACTAAAAACATATCTGTTACAGCTGAGTGGACTTAACATGCAAGGCAAATTACACAAAACATCTCTTACTGATTCATTGTCAATGACAGCATATCATAACCCTCTTTTCCTCTTCTTTTAAGCTACTAACCAAGCAAGCTTACTTATCTTGCTGTCAAAATGTCTTTATGTAGTTATTACACATTAGAAATGCATATGTTAAAGTATTTCCCAAAATGATGTGAGATATACAGGACAGCATGCTAACAGTGGGAATAAGGAATACTTTTCAGTTTCAGTTTTTCATGAAATCAAATCTTGACAGATGCTGCCAAACAGTGCTACAGTTTCTAACCATGACACCACCGTTAAAACACTGTGGCACTCTTTGGCAATACCTTTACCACTATGAATTCTGCCAGATAAAGACAGCGTTAATAACAGATGATGTTTGAGAGACGTTGTCTTTAGGCAATCAATCAGTCAAACAAATCAATAAATCAATTATTCAGTAAATCAGTTATTTTGCATTTTATCTGACAAGCCCAAAATTTTGGCTATGTAAAATATACTAAAAACAATAAAAAATTAACAATTACTAAATAATAAAGGGTAACTGTATTTTAAACAAAATGTTTTATCTTTACATAATGTGCATTCTTTTCTACAAAAGGATTCCTATACTGACAGATATAAACAAAAATAACTTGCTTACTTCTCCCCTTCTGTAGCATTGCCATGACATTCACCTTACACAGTACATGTCCTGGACTTGTATGAAATCTCTCAATATTTTCTTTTGAAATTTGTCTCCCTCGCTCTTACATTATATTAATAATTAAGCATTAAGAAATTTGGCCACAAAAAGCCTATATAGCAATGTTTTTGTAGCCCTTCATGCCTTCCCTCCTAATGGAGTCATTAAATTTACTGAACATTTGGACGGCCTCTTATTTTTATTGTGTGCTTTCAATGTACTTCTCTGTTCTATCCCTCAGACTGAAGTCATAAACCTATTAAGCCTTTGGGGATTTGAATACCTGTCTCTTGCTGTATACTGTCAATTGCAGCTGTCTTCTTTAATTGGAATCTCATTGGTTTACAACTGTTTTACTGTATATTGTCAGAATGCAAATGAGCCTTAAAAGGTAAAAAAATAAAAATAAAATGATACCACTGACAGAAAGAAAACTGAAAAGAGGTCTGGTCAATTTTTTTATCCCTCAGACCTATTTCCCCAACATGCCTAGCCAGCCTTTATCCACTGTCTTCTACTTGACTTTCTTTCTATTGAAGTTAGTTACAAGTTAGTCAGCCAACATTGCATCCCTCTAGAATCACTCTTCATCTCACTGTATTGCTTTTCTTCCCCATAGCCTTTGGCATTTCTTTTTTAATGAAAATATATATGCTATATTAACTGTCATTAGATATCTCTTAAAATTAGACATAACCATCTGCCTTACAGACTTCTGGGCCTCCAAAACAGCCCTCATAAACCTCTGAACTCTCTGTTCAAATCATGCACAGAGGCTGCACTTTTTAATTCAATTGTCATCTGCAAAATAATCATAGGCATCAAAGAAATCAGAACTGACAATTATCCAACTCTTTTAACCCCAACTACCAATTATTTTTTCTTACTGAACCCACAGTAGGACACACAAGGTATTTTGTCCCACAGTCTTGAAGTATTATTGTCAGGATTGAAATTTAAAAGCATACATCAACTAGCTAGAATTACCACTAACTTCTCAGGGTGGAAATGAAGCCTGGACTCATCCCAAAACCAATTAATGTCATGAAGGATCCCTGAAAGGTCCCTTTCTATATCTGTCTGTAATACTGTACAGCCATCTGTAAATAGATTAATGTATCTGAAGTACAGTCTATAACTATCTCTTTCTCACCTTGTGATAATCACCCTTTCACAATTTGAACTGGTATTTTGGCAACCAGTAGGAATGATAAAGGAATGAGTGGGTGACCTTGATCAGTCCATCTTTCCACCTCATCATAATATCCCTCAACTCGTATGTTGAGCACTGTAATCTGATACAGCGATGGTACTCATGATGAGTTTGTGTCCAAGACCTACTTCTTTCAACATACTCACTAGAAAGCACCATCAAGACCATACTGAAGACATTATGGACATCAAACAGTATTTCATCAGCAGAGTCAGACCTGAACAAATCCATACATTCTGATGAAAGCTATCACATTAGATACCGTATATTATTTTTAGACCAACACATTAATTACCCACTGCAGCAAAATACTGACATCAAAAATTTCACAAAAAGACATACATGACAAACAGAATGAAATGCTACTGACACTAGGTGAAGGTATAGCCAGAGTTACATTTCTGACTTTGATTATCTGTATTGATGTTAAGCTCACTTGATTTAAGCAATAAATGTTATATAAATCTGGAAATTATATGCTCCTGAATACAAAGTTTGTCATGTGGTATATTAAGTGATGTACACTGATGTGAAATGAAGCCCTTGGCTAGAAGAAGCAGGCCAAAGAACTCTGTTACCTCTCACTAAACAATTTAATTAAGCTGCAAAATACCTCACAGGGATTAATAAAGCCAGCTGCAAATACCTCACAGGGATTTTGACGTAGGTCTTCTTCCAGGGTTTTTTTTCTGTATAAATATACTGTAAATAAAGATGCCCTAAACTTCCCTAAAATCTGGACAGGCAACAGCAACTTTATGCAAACATGCATCATAGTTCTCCCTAATCTCATTTTATAAGAAAAGTAAAAATTCACTGCAGAGATGTCAGCTGCTGCCCATGTCACAATGGTCACTAGCATAAGCCACCAGTTCTTATGAAACAGAATACTGATAACAAATATCATGCCACAAAACACACACATGCACAAGACCCACATACAATCTAATTTTTTTGCTACACTCCCCTTTGTGCATATGTCCCTTCATTTCCCATCTGAAATCATCTTTCTCAGATATCTCTGAATTTGAAAGTTAGCAGAAAGTACTTTGGACTACTACTGATTGAATGCATATAAGCAACTTAGTACTTATGGCCATAGCTGTTAAAAGACATTGAATGAAACAACTTTATCGTCCATGAGTAAAAGACACTAGTATACAGGAATATAAATGATCTCTTTGCTGATGCACTATGTCTTCCTTGTGTGTTTGTATGCGATCATGTTATGAACGCTTTGCACAACAACATGATGAGAGTTCATGCACCTGGGCATCCCCACTAAAAAAATAAAATGGCTTCTGGCCCTGTGGGATGAAGGTGATCAACTAAGTATGATGAATAAATACACCAAAATGCTTAGGTATCTTGTAAAAGTTCTCCTGTATGGGAAATAAAATGGTTTATACAATACAGGATACATTTCAGATTAGAAATGTCACCACATATACTACATGCCAGACAAATAAGGAAACTGTATGTTATGTTATACCCATAGCGGTCTGTTTAAATCACAGTCATCATCAACAGTTTTCCTGTGCCTTTTACACCATGCTTTATTAATTTTAAATCAAACTATTTAATCTGTAGTAAATATATTTTAAACAAAATTGTGCTCAGGGTAAGAGAGAGAGAAAGAGTGTGTGTGTGTGTGTGTGTGTGTGTGTGTGTGTGTGTGTGTGTGTGTGTGTGTGTGCACGCGCACATGTAATGTGTGTACATATGTGCAAGTTAATGAAACTGTGAATATTGTTTACACAAAACATTGGTTAGGGTCAGCACACGTGTGTGTGTGTGTGTGTGTGTGTGTGTGTGTGTGTGTGTGTGTGTGTGTGTGTGTCTGTATGTGTATGTCCATGATAAAGAGAGAAAGAGACAGAGTGCCATGGTTACAGATGCATTTCTCTTATTAGAAGCTTACAACAGCAGTTTGTCAATAGCTAAAGAGCCTGGGGCAAAGAGTGGACATCCAGTTAAAAGCAAAACCATGGTCTGCATTAAATAGACTATGGGGACTTTAGCACTGACCAGTAAACAACAGACCTGTATGTAGCTTTCATCAGATTGCTCTTTTAATTGGCTCACCACAATGCCTGCAGTTCAAAAATCACTTTAGCCCAAATTGTAATGACGTTCTTACTTTTAACACATGATGGCTGAGACAATGCAAACCTCATTTAGAAGATGAATAAATTCAATAAGCCAATTACACCACATCAAAAAACAATTTATCAGGCTCTGACCATAAGTGTTAGTCTCTTCTGCTTCCAGCATGTGAACAGTCAGGTGTATGGGTGAAAGCAACTAATCAACTTAGGAATGATTAAAAAAAAAATTGAAACCTTTCTCATTTATTGAAGTCCCAGTCTTCAATGTAGTCTCTCAAAAGTGGTACTATATGCATTAAACAAAGTATATGACTTATATTAACATGTCACTGAAAATCATATTTTATCACTTAAATGAAGCATGCTGTTAGAATGTCGTTACAAAAAAAAAGCAACCCACAGTTCAGGAGGTGGCAAGTACCTCTAAATAAATGAATGTTTCTATGTCAAATGGTTGTACCTGAAAGTAAGACAGATTTTATGCAAAATAAAATGAAAGCTACCACAAGATATTCCAAATGAAAAACTATACCAGTAAGTGTGAAAAAATAATACAGAATAAGAAATAAACTGGAAATGTTAACAGTGCTACATTAACCCCACTGACAAAACAATGGTCATAAGTGCAATTCTAAAGTCATTAGTGCTGTTTATTTAACATACTGGTTAACATAGTTGTTTTTAAAGAATGACATTTTAAGAATTCTGTTCTAAATCTAGATGTACTACATACAAATTTATTACACTTCTGGTGCATGGATACAGACATCACCAAATTCATGAAATTTTTTGCTGTAACAAGAAGTGTTACAATAAACACCAAGAAAATGCACAGCAAGTCTAACTGTAGATCAGCAAGTAAAGCATAGATGTGCCACAATAAACAACTGAAATTACAGGAACTGTCAGAAAAGCAGTTGAGGAAATATTTGCCTTAAGCTTGGCTGTGCTGCTGTGGATGGAAGTTAATACAATGGAATCAGGAATGGTTATGCCCTTGTGGCTGAGCATTTGCTGATTAAACATCTGAAGCCATAAGAGCTATGGTTCCCTAGACAGGGTCATATCACTTTTCACAGTATGCAGTCACTGTTCAAAACAGACCAGTGACCTCACATTTAGTTCTCAACAGTCGACAGCAGGGTACATGATGAAGCTAGTGACAAGCACAGTAATCCAAAATGAACTTGTTCTTATAAACCAATGGCAGAATGCCATCACGGAGACTTTTAGTTCCATATGCAAGCCAGATGACTTTTTTATTAGTACCTTTATAATTACCATCCTAAATATCTACCCTTCAAGGTAATGAAACTTGAATACTTTGACAGAAACTGAGAAACAACACATACATTCATCATGGTTGAGTTGTGGCTGACCCAATCCACCTAACCAGTTAATAAATAATAAGTCACATAAGGGTTTGGTTCACGGAGCAGACTACAGGCCGGATTCGTAAAGGTTACCACAAAGTGTACGCTATGTGGACATTTTGTATACACCTTCTGAAATCAAGAACAGTCCTACCACAACGCTTGTGTTGTCAATTCAATCAGAAAGTTTACACTAATTGAACACTTTGTGGTGACCTTTATGAATCCAGCCATATCTGAGCTGAGGTAGCATTCACATCACATCACTTGTGATGAAGACAAGAGAGACAGAAAGTACAGTTGTGTACCTACCATAAATGTAGATGTTCGAGTGTATTCACTGTTGCAGTCATTATAATTGGGTTATCCTGCTGGCATGCTACCTGCAGTCGGCCCGAGTTCCAAAGTCTAGGTCCGGCGTCAGTTGCTGTCGACTCCTCCCTGACGTCAGTGCGCCAGGGGTACGCCATTTTCTTCAGTTTTTCTTGCCCCAGATGTCAGGTGCCCCTAAAATGGTAGGCTAAATTATGCCAATAAGCATGCATACAGAAAAAACTTTTCCTTCATCTACAAGCAAATGCACCACATAGCTTGTATAGAATAGAGAAGTACAGATAAGTCCCAGCAAGGAAAAGGGGGATGGTGGGAGGGTAACCTGGACTGCAACAGTGAATACACTTGAACATCTACATTTATGGTAGGTACACAACTGTACTATGTTCATCGTGTTTCACTGTTGCAGTCATTACAATTGGGTTGAATCCCAAAGCTAAGGTTGGAAGGCTGGCTAAATAGGATTAGGAGAGGCTATTAGGCCCTGTAGAACTGCAGTGGCAAAGCCTGCCCTGGATTTTGAGTAGAGAGTTAACTGATAGTGCTTTGTAAATGTATGCACTGAACTCCAAGTTGCAGCCTCAAAGATGTCTTTGGTTGGTACTCCTTTGATGAAGGCTGCTGAAGTGGCTGCTGCTCTGGTTGAATGTGGCCTAATACCCTTAGGCACTGATTTGCCATGCTGAGAATAGCAGAAACGAATGCAGTGGCCTATCCACTTTGAAATAGTCTGTTTTGAGATAGGCTTTCCTTGTGACCCTGCAGCATATGCTACTAGAAGTTGTTCAGTCTTTCTGAAAGCTTTGGTTCTGTCCAAGTAGAAGCGCAGCTGCTTGTGAATATCCAAAGAATGGAGAAGCCTCTCACCCTTATTCTGTGGGTTTGGGTAAAAGGTAGGCAAATTAATTGTTTGGTTAAGAGCCACACTGGACACTACCTTAGGCATAAATGTAGGGTTTGTCCTCAGAGAAACCCTGTCATGATGGAAAATGATAAAAAGGTTCCACAGCCATGAGTGCCTGTAGACTCGTCTAGTGGAGGTTATTGCTAGGAGCAGAGCTGTTTTCCAGGATAAGAAT
Organism: Protopterus annectens; assembly: GCF_019279795.1. Lineage (NCBI taxonomy): Eukaryota > Metazoa > Chordata > Ceratodontiformes > Protopteridae > Protopterus > Protopterus annectens. Next base: position 1,371,057,860 of record NC_056739.1, read on the forward strand.
TTTATATCAGCTGCAGAGGCTGGCTCAAACGGAGGCAGTGTGAGTTTTTCCAAGACATAGTTGAGGTCCCATGCAGGTATTGGGGCTCTCCTTGGAGGTCTTATGTTTTTGTACTGCCTTAGTAATGGATGCGAGAAAATAGGTGGTTTTGTATTGTAATGAGCTGAAATGGCAGAGGCATGCATTTTAATTGATGAAAAGGAAAGGCCTTTATCCAGCATCTCAGTTAAGTATTGCAAAATCTGAGGAATATTTGGAACAATCATGTCAGCACCTTGTGCCTGGTTCCAAGCACAGAATCTCTTCCATTTTTCTGCATAAGATTTTCTGGTGCTAGGCCTCCTGGCCTACAAAATAACATCCATCACTGCTTTAGAGAGAGGTGTGTCTTGAATGGCTACATTATCCGCCATGCTGCCAGGTTTAAGGTTCTGAGTTGGCTGTGCAGTATCTGACTGTCTTGTTGGGTTAATAAGTGAGGAATTTGAGGTAATGTCTAAGCTGGGCATTGAGACAAGCTCTTTAGGATTGGGTACCAGTGCTGGCAGGGTCAGTCTGGGGCAATCAGTATAATTTTTGGCTTCTCTTGTCTGACCTTGGGGAGTACCTTGGGGAGGAGGGGCAGAGGAGGAAAGGCATATACTGTTAGATTTTTCCAGCTGAAAGATAGAGCATCCACTTTCCATGCTTGCTTGTGATAAGTCCTTGTGCAGAATCTCTGTAGTTGGCAGTTGTGAAAGGAGGTGAATAGGTCTATGTCCGGGCATTCCCAGTTCTTTGTTATCAAGCTGAAGACTTGTGGATCAAATTTCCACTCGTGTGGATCCATTAGATTTCTGCTTAGTTCGTCTGCCAGAGTATTTATCCTTCCTGGCAGGAATTGTGCTTGCAGATGTACTTGGTAAGTCAATGCTGTGTCCCACAAGTACATGGCTAGTCTGCAGAGGGGGTAGGAATGTGTGCCCCTCTGCTTGTTTATGTACCACATGACTGTAGTATTGTCTATCTTTATCAGTAGTTGTCCTGGATAAAGTAGATCCTTGAAGGCTGTCAGGGCATTCTGTACAGCTAGCATCTCTTTTTGATTGATATGTAGATGCATTTGATTTGTAGACCATGTGCCCTGAATACATCTTCCTGCCATATGGGCCCCCAGGCATAATCTGATGCATCTGTTGTCAATGTATGCCTGGCTGTGGGTATGGCGAATGGCTGTCCTGTGTTGAGGTGACAGGCTTTTGCCCACCATCGAAACTCCTGTTGTAGGCAGGGAATGAGGGTAATTATTGTTTCCAGGCTGTTGCAATGTTGAGTCCAAACAGTTTTTTGATACCATTGAAGTTTCCTCATATGCAGTCTTGCATATGGAATTAGTAGAATGCAGGATGCCATGAAGCCCAAAGCCTGCAGAATTTTTCTTGCAGATAACTGGGTCTTTGTTGCCAACATTTTGAAGTAGTCAGTTGTCTGTGTTTGTTTGGCGTGAGATAAGCCATCTGGGCAGTTGTATTTAAGCTTGCACCCAGGAATATTATCTCTTGAGAGGGTACGAGTTTTGATTTCTTTTCGTTTACTGTGTACCCTAGACCTGTTAGTAACCTTTTTTACAAATGCCAGATGCTGTAGTAGAGTGTCCTTGTTCTCTGCTTGAATAAGGCAGTCATCCAAGTAAGGATATATTTGTATTCCTTTTTGTCTGCAAAATGCAATCACTGGTGCCAGGCATTTTGTGAAGACCCTGGGCGCAGTAGATAAGCCAAAGGGCAGTGCAAAGAATTGGTAGTGCATTGAGCCAGCTATAAATCTGAGGTATCTTCTGCATTATTGTCTGATTGGGACATGCAGGTATGCCTCTTTTAGGTCTAAAGTCACAAGCCAAGTCTTCTTGCCCAGCATGGGCAGAAGCTGCTGCAGAGTTAACAGTTTGAATTTTGGATTATCCAGGAATGTTTTTAGGATGGTCTCCAGGCTTTGTCCTTTCTGGGCACCAAGAATAACCTTGAGTAAAATCCTAGTCCCTGCTCTTGCTGTGGTACTTGTTGAATGGCTCTCATGTCCATGAGGGATAAAACTTGTTTTTGTGCCTCTGCCCATTGATTGCGTGGCAGGTCTGGCATTCCGTTTGGCCTTGGCAGGGTGTGAAAGTGGAACCTGTAGCCTTGAGATACGATATGTAAGACCCGTTTGTCCTGGGTGATCATGTGCCAATTTTGTGAAAAAAGTGCTAGTTTTCCCCCCAAAGGAGCTGCCAGAAGATAAGTGCTTGGTGTTGGCAGGGGAAAGTCATTGAGACTGTTTCCTATATGGCTGTGATTTTTCCTCTCCACTTTTGGAGGTAGAAGCACCTCATTGTTTAGGCCTGTATGAGCCTTGGGGCTGTGATCTGCCTCTGGGGCATCTGTATCTGCCTCTTTGTGGCCTGTCTGACACTGGAAAGGACCAATTCTTTGTAGGCCAGTTCCTGCTAAATCTGGGAGGCTGTACCTGTAAGAAATCCTTCACTGTTTGCATAGATTTAGCTTTGTCCTCCATTTTCTTCAACACTTCTTCTGCTTTAAGACCAAACAAGTTATCATGTTGTAATGGAGCATCTAATAGTTTAGCTTTAACATGATCAGACAGATTCTGTTCTTTTGACCAAGCATGCCTTCTAATGACAGAACCTGTAACTGCGGCCCTGCAGGAGGCCTCTAGAGAATCAAAACCACATTGCAAAGTATGCTTTCCTACTTGTTCAGCTGCATGCAATAAATCCTGCATTTCTTTGTTTTCTGCACATTCTGAATTTGTTAACATTTTCTGTTTAAGCAGTGACATAAGATATTGCTGATATTTAAGCATATGAAACTGACAATTTAAAGCTCTTACATCCAAGTTAGCAGAAGTATAAATCTTTTTCCCCCATCTGTCCAGGGCCCTATAATCCCTATCAGAGGGGGTAGGGTTATTTGCAGTGGAAGCCTTGACCCCTTTGGGACCCTGAGAAACAGTTTCTGGGTCAGCAGCAGGATTTTTGTAAAGAAATTTATGGGAATCCAGAACCGATAGACCGGACTCTATAAAAACATCATCTACAATGTCTAAAACAGGAAGAATAGTAAGGGGCCTGTGCTGGGGTAATAAAAAGAAGTATCTGAGCCTTTTCTTGGATTCTGAGTAATCTTGGCTCTCCCAGTGGAAATGCTCCCTCATAGTATGCAGGGTCTCCCCAAAAGAATAATCCTCAGGAGGAGAGGCTGAAGGGATAGATTCTTCAGCATCAGAGTCCTCATAGGGAGGAAGGGAATATTCATGTTCAGAAGAGGAATCAGAGGAAATGGAAACCTGATCTGAAGATTCATATTCTATCTCTTTCCTAAGCCTCTTATCAGGAGGGGGATGGGGACCCCTGATCAAAGTAATTAGGTCTTCGGCCATTTTAAGCATCTGTTTTTTAGGCATGGAGGCCTGTCCAGGAGAATGCTGTACTTGTTATTTTGTCTTTAGAGCTGCTTTAGTCTTTACCTTGGAAGCTGAAGTTGGCTTTACATATAACTGTGTAGGCCTGAAAACACCCTCAGAAGCCGAAGCCTGCTCAGCGGCTCTGGACACATCTGAGGGAACAGTTTCCGAGTGTCCAATACCTTAAGTTTCCAGCGGCCTAGTTGGCTCCATGTGGGAGTCGGAAGCGGCCTGTGGCTCTGAGGTGTCAGGGGCTGCAAAAGCACCTCACTGAGAACCGGCGACAGGACTAGCGGAAGCCTCGTCGTTGGTTTTGGACCTCGGATGCCTGTCCTTTTCTTTTTCTTTGCGCTTTTTATAAACTCCGGTAGTGGGTTGTTCCGACGGCATTATATAATTGAATCTTCGGCCAAAGTAATGAAATGCAAAATCGTACCGACTCTTATTAGTGCATTGGTTAAATCTAGCACAAAACCGACAACTAGCAATGTCGTGGTCAGGGCCTAGGCAAGGAATACAGTAAGAATGAAAATCCTTATGAGGTATTTGTTTCCCACAAGAAATACAATTATTAACTTTTTCTGACATCGGTCTGGAGCAAGAAAAAAGTTTCCCCAATGGGGTACTTAGCTTTAATGAAGACTTCGGATCTGAAATTCGAATTTGAAAATCTCAGGAGAGGGCTGACCGGCACCTGCAAACTGCTTTTGCTTCAGGCATCGTGTGGCAAGAAAGACTGAAGAAAATGGCATTGGCTGTATCTTTTATACCCCTGGCGCACTAACGTCAGGGAGGAGGTGACAGCAACCGACGCCAGACCTAGACTTTGGAACTCAGGCCGACTGCGGGTAGCCTGCCAGCAGGATAACCCGATTGTAATGACTGCAACAGTGAAACACGATGAACATCTGAAGTATTTGTCTGATGTCAAGACACCAACATGTTTTGGTATGCTTCTCTACACCCCCCACCTCGAGTTTAGCAGGTAGGTGTTAGAAAAAATATGTATTAATATGTGTTTGCTTAATGACAAATTAATAATCAAGTGTTTTTAATATGCTTTTCATTCTATTTCTTATGCACTGTGATTTTTATAAATTGAGTTTCATATGAGGCCGAAAATAATCCTTATTGAAACTGCAGCATGCTTACTGAAACTTGCAAGTTGTCCTCTGACCTAGTAACTGCTAGCACAGCAATATTCTTGTTTATGCCTTGTGGAAATGTATTTGAAAAACAGGTGTTAATCTGCTAGGTCAGAAGCATGTGAATAGACAATATACCATTGAATAAATGTAATGATGTCAGACAGACAGCTTTGTTCAGAGGATGGGAACCTTTGCAGCTGCAATAGTTAGAGATAAGTTAGACAAAGGCTTTTTAGAGTAATGAACTGCTAGCATTGTGTTCGATTTAGCTATAGTATCTTGAATGTAACATAACAAGTATCTAATAGAAAGTAACCAAGGGCATGTTGTTTTCCTCAGGATGTTTCACATAAAAATTGTTTAAATCAGCAGAAAATCATGGGAAAGATGGTAAGCAGATGATGACCAAAAGGTGGTAATTTGTTAGGTCAGCATGGTAGGACAGGATTAATTTGATAACCTATAAAAATGAATGCATTTCCTGTTTCTGGTTAGACAAACTCTGTATTAGCACGTTTTTGTCTCCTTGCTGCAAGATTAAAGTGCCTTAACCTGAACCTACAGTGTTTTGATCATTTTTTAAAGTATATATTTCCTTTGACAGATTGGTCCTTCGGACAGGAAAACGTATCTCTCGCTCTGGACCTAGGTCAGAATTGGGCCCAGTGGCATGCATCCGTACGGAGAAGAGGCCAAATCGGCTCTTCTGCTTTGAAAGACCTCCGACTAAATTGTCGTTCGAAAGAGGCCAGCCACTGTTTCTGATCTGGGATTGGAGGACGAGTCAACGATCCAGTGGATCAACTCACGGAGGGTCAGGTAGGGAGGAATTACCTTATTTTTGTTTCGAGATCTGGGACTAGTTACAGAATTATTCTTTTTTTTGTCAGGTAAATTGCTTATGCAAATTAGAGACAAGAAGAAGGTATTACTGTTTTTTGTCATAGATCAGGGAAACATAATAGGTAGACAGTTATTCTAGATAAACTGTAAGAAAAGGTGTAGACTTGTGGTACCACGTGATAGAAAGGGTTACAACTTACAGCTTAGCTAAGACACCAATGGGAAATCAGTGCACAAAAAGCTCCCGGGACACACCCCTAACCGAAGACGCGAAGTATATGCAATTACAGCGTTCCGATAATGTTAAATATTATACCAAATGGGTCAATAAGTACAAATTCGAGGGTAACTTAGATAAACTCACACTTATGAAACTTGTAAAACAGTTAAAAATAGACGCGAAAGGCAAATTAAAAAAGCAGAGACAATTAGGAGTCCCTCAGGCGCACAGGTGGCTTGAGGAAGCAAATCGTAGGGAACAAAGAATTAAAAATTCAAAAACAATGTTTTTAGACAAAGAAGATAATAATTTAGTAATAGCAACGGCCCCTCCTTCGCCCCCTCCACTTCCGTTACCAGAATATGAAGCGAGTGGATGTGTTGATCCACCTCCGCTATACCCAGCTGTCCCTGTAAAAGCACAACCGTTTGTCAGGGATCCCATCGAGACCAGGTCTCGAACACGCGACTTGAGGAGGGAAATTGAATTAAATGAGTTAAATAGAGCATCACAAGCTATGAGCGAAGAAGAAATATGTCTGCTCGTAGAAGTACCAAATCCTCAGGCAGGACAGGCAGGACAAGATCCGACTCTTTTAGTTTATAGACCGTGGACACCGGAGGATATCCGGAAAGCCACAGAAGGTATTCCCCACCCAAAAGTGAATTTTAGGAAGTTTTTAGAAGATTTACAAGGTATGAGATTAAGTTACCATTTGAATGGAGAGGAAGTAGAAAAAGTAGTTAAGACAAATTGTAGGACCAGATTGGCACATGATTTGTGGCAGCTGGAATCCTCGTGACACACAACTTAGACCACTCCCACATACTGACGCCGAACTGGATGGCAGAGTGAAAGGTCTGACAGACCGGATCTCTGAAAAGTGGAAGCCTAGGGCTGATTGGACTTGCATTAATCAATGTATACAGCAGGAAAAAGACACAGTAGATGGGTACTATGCCAGATTATTAGAATGCTTTAACAATCATAGTGGCATGACAGTTCCTGATAATCAAGCGAATGATTCCCCGTATGAACAATTGAAAAACGCATTTTTGAAAGGGTGCATTGCACCTATTAGTAGCTTCATTACGAAGTATATGATAGATCATCGACCAAGTAGGTTACAAGCCTTACTTGAATATGCTAGACATGCAGAAAGACATTTTAATAGTAAAAAGAAAAAGAAAACCCAAGTATTTTCAGCAGAAGATGGGTCAGAAGTATTTGTAGTACAAACTGGGAAAAAGGGTAAGAAAAATCCCCAGGGAAATAAACAGTCTGGCAAACGATCAGAAGATTTCGAAGAAAGAAAGAAAAAGGGTGAGTGTTTTAAGTGTGGGAAAAAAGGACATTTAGCAAGGGATTGCAGGCTAAATAAGAAGGCGACTACAGAAAATAAGGAAGATGAGGAATGACTATATGATAGTCAGGAATCATTGAGTGAAAATGAGCAGAAAAAGGCAAGTGTAAATGTGATAGCAGGTGAAGAGGATGTGACACAAGGGGTAGAGGATGTATATGAATACACAGACATAGAAGAAAATGAAATTTTGGACCTAGCTCTTTTGAGCTTAGACCTTTACTTAGCAGATACAAAACCGGAAGTGACGCTTCTGGTGGAGGGGAGGGAAGTTAAATTTTTGTGTGACTCAGGGGCTTCACGGACCCTGATACACCCTTCCAAACTACCAGAAGATACGGAATCACCAGACTATATACTAGTGAAAGCAGCTAACGGACAGCTATATCGGGAGCCACTCTCCCATGATATTACAATAATAGACCCTGTTTCAGGGATGACTCAGAAAAGTAAAATTGTAGTTTCTGCAAAATGCCCAGTGAACCTTTTGGGTAGAGATTTAATGCAGATATTTGGCATAGCAGTAGTTCCAACCATGCAGGGTATGGAAGCACAGCGACAAATGGACACTTCTGTAGTGCGACCGGAGGGTGAAATGCATTATTGGTACAGCCAGGATTGGTTACGACTGGTCCAGGGGCAGTAAAGTACAGTTTTGTACCTACCATAAATGTAGATGTTCGAGGATCCACATTGCTGCAGTCCTAACTATTGGGTAGTCCGCTGTCCAGTCGGCCCGAATACCAAAGTATATTGACGCCGGTCACGGCATTAGACTGACGCCAGTACGCCAGGGTACTAATGCGCATGACCGACGCCATATCCTCAGTCTTTTCTTGCCCCAGATGTCAGAAGACCCTAAAAGACAAGGCCAAAACCAAAACACCAAACATACCTGCACCAAAAATATATACAATATATACAAAGGTACCAGAATATAATCTCACCTACAGAACCACCCCTAAACACAGAGGGGCAGGAGGGAGGGTAAGTGGACTGCAGCAATGTGGATCCTCGAACATCTACATTTATGGTAAGTACAAAACTGTACTATGTTCTTCATTCCACATTGCTGCAGTCCTAACTATTGGGTAGAATCCCAAAGCAGAGGTAAGGGAGGCTGGCAAATCATAAGGAAGCAGGAGCTGATAACATGCCTTGCAAAATAGCTGTGGCAAACCAGCCCTAGACTTAGAGTAGAGAGGAAGGTGGTAATGCTTAGAGAAAGTATGCACTGAACTCCACGTAGCTGCCTCCAAAATATCCTTAGTTGCCACCCCCCTTAGAAATGCTGTTGAAGTGGCAGTAGCCCTAGTGGAATGAGGCCTAATCCCAGCTGGAATCTCCTTGCCATGATGGGAATAACAAAATGCAATGCAAAACCCAATCCACCTAGAAATAGTTTGTTTTGACACAGGCTTGCCCTGAACTCAAAGCAAAAGAAACAAACAACTGCTGAGACTGCCTAAAATCCTTAGTCCTGCTTAAATAATAACGAATTGCCTGTGTACATCTAAAGTGTGCAAAATCTTTTCCCTTTATTTTGGGGATCTGCATAAAAAGTAGGCAAATGAATAGTTTGGTTTAAAGCCACACTAGAAACCACCTTAGGCATAAAGGAAGGATTAGTACGTAATGATACCCTATCCTTATGAAAAATCAAAAGGCTCAACCGCCATAAGGGCCTGCAACTCAGAAACCCTTCTAGCAGAAGTAATGGCCAACAAAAAGCAGTCTTCCATGACAAGTATTTCAGTTCAGCAGTAGCCAGAGGCTCAAAAAGGTTGTAGAGTAAGTTTCTCCAACACAAAATTGAGGTCCCAAGCAGGAGTAGGAGCTCTAATGGGGGTCTTATATTCTTTGCCCTCTAAGAAATTGCTTGAACAAAGGATGTGAAAACAATGGTGGGTCACAATCATAGTGAGCTGAAATTGCTGCAGCATGAATCTTAATAGAAGAGAAAGACAAACCTTTGTCCAATAACTCAGTAAGATATTGAAGAGCCACACTCAAATTAGGCTCAGAAATCTCCAAATTTTTGCTGCAGTCCAAAACAAAAATCTCTTCCATTTTTCATGACACTTTCCTTGTACTAGGTCTTCTGGCTTCCATAATCACATTTAAAACTTGTTGAGGAAGCTGAGACCTGCTGTCCTTCAAAACAGAATATGCCAGGCTGTTAGATGAAGAGAGTGAAGCTTGACATTGAGCAGACGACCGTCCCTCTGAGACAACAGGTGTGGAATCAAGGGTAAAGGCCATGGAGGCTTCCTTACCAGACTCCTCAGTAATGGGTACCAGTGCTGCCGAGGCCAATCTGGAGCTATTAAAATCATCCTTGGCTTGTCTTGTCTGACCTTTAGAAGCACCTTTGGGAGAAGAGGCAGAGGTGGAAAAGCATACACATGAAGATTTTTCCAACTGAAAGAAAGAGCATCCACTTTCCAAGCTGTGTGATGAAATCCTTCTGCAAAACTTTGGCAGCTGGTGGTTTAGTGGAGAAGCGAACAGATCTATGTCTGGAGTTCCCATGACACTGTCAATGTTTGAAATACATGAAGATCCAGTTTCCACTGTGGGGATCCATGATTTGTCTGCTTAACACATCTGCTAAGGAGTTCTGTGCTCCCGGCAGAAACCTTGCCTGAAGAGTTAGTTGCAAACTGAGCGAGTCTCCCATAAAATCATTGCTTGTCTGCACAATGGGTAAGAATGTGTTCCCCCTTGTTTGTTGATGTACCACATGACACAGTTGTGTTGTCTGTTAGAATCAACACCTCGCCCTGGAAGAAGTAACTCCTGAAAGCCATTAATGCAAACTGGACTGCTAACATTCTTTCATGTTGATATGTAGATGTAGTGAAGTCTGGCAGGCCACTTCTCTTGTATCCACTTTCCATTTTCTTGAGCTCCCAAGCAACACCCACATCTCTCTAGCCAGAATCTGGCTCTCTGGCCGTGGTCACATAGAGTTCCCTTTGTTTAGGGTGACATTCCTGAGCCCACCACAAAGTCTCCTTTTGAATGCAATGCAGAACCTTTTTGAACTGATAATGCCAATGCAGCTCTGGGTAATTAAATCCCAATTGTAGCTCATATCATAGGCAGTTTGGCACAGAACTGAAAGGTGCCAAGGCGAGGAAATAAAACCTGTCCACCGTGGTGAATTATCAGAACCCATCTGTCTTGGGTAATTAAATCATTTCTTTGAAAGGACATTAACCTTCCTCCCCTTCCCCTCCCCAGGCGAGAATGTACTGGCAGCTGAAAAACAGGTCATTGGGTCTGCTTACGAAAAGGGACTGGCCCCTGCCCTCACACCCTGCTGAGCAGGTGAACTCCTGTCCTGCGGCCTAAAAAGAACACTGAGAGCTCTCTCTGCCTCTCTACTGCACGTCTAGACCTACCCTGGACTGGGCTAAAAGAACCTTGAGCTCTGCCTCTACCACGTCTAGACCTACCCCTAGACTGGGAATCATAAGCAGGATAAGTCCACCCCTTAGTAGGCCAATTTCTACTAAACTTGAGGCTGCACCTGCAAAAATCCTTAACAGTTTTAGCCTTGTCCCTCCATTTTCTTTAAAACTGCTTCACAAGCGAACCAAACAACACATCGGGACACATCAGGAGCATCCAAAATCCTTGTCTTAACATGCTCAGCTAAGTTCTGATCCCTCAACCAGAAGCGTGCCTACGAAGAACAGAACCAGTAGCAGCCACCCGCCGAGGAGGAGGAGGCAGCATCAAACAACACTGCAAGGAATGCTTACCCCCACCCAATTCAGAAACGAAACTAAATCCTGCAATTCTTTACACTCCAATCACCTTCAGCCAGAGCATCACCTTAGACTTCAATTGTGAAAGGCAGATAATGCTTAACATATGAACTGATTCAACACATCCAGCTCATGAAAGGATAGAAGTATACACTTTCTTTTCCCCATCTATCCAAAGCCCCTGCCTCTTTATCAGGAGGAACAGGATTTTTAACCACAGAAGCCTTCACACCTTTAGGCCCCTGAGACAGTTTCTGGGTCTGCCCTAGGACTCTAAAAAGATAGCCTTATGGGCTTCCAGGCTTCACCTACCCTATAGTACCTATCCGGAAGTAGAGGCAAAGAGAAAAGATCGGATTCAGGGAAGCCAAATCTTCTACCACATTCAGAACAGGAGGTATAGCTGGGGCCTGCTAAAGGGGGTAAAATGACCTCTAAGTTTCTTCCTGAATCAAAGAGCCTTTTTGACCTCAGAGGAAAAATGTCCCTCCATTTAATGCAGAGAATCTCTGAAAATGAAAAATCCTCAGGAAACGGCTGGAAGAAGTATACACTTCATCACATCAGAACCAGAGAGGAGAGGATCAGGAGGAACTCCAGTCAAGACTCAGAAGCATCTTCGAACAGTGCCCAACTTGCCCTTTCGCCAAAACTGCTTCCTCGCAAAACCATGCGGCAAAAAAGGCTGCAAGGATATAGCGTTATGCGCATTAGTACCATGGGTATGAAGTCACGCAGTCTAATGCGCCCGTGACGGGACCACGCCAGCCATATACTTTGGTATTCGGGCCGACTGGACAGTGGACTACCCAATAGTTAGGACTGCAGCAATGTGGAATGAAGAACATCCTAAGAACTAATGAATGTAGCTATCAGCAAGTTCCCCTCCCTCGACATTGACAAACAGCATTTGTTGCATTGTACTCTATATTACTGTAATAGACCAGGTCCTGATAAAGATTATGAACTAGAATTGTTTCAAAACCATGCAAATAGGCTGGTATTGCGAAATTTGTACTGGGACACAGAAGGGAACAGTGTAGCAAGCTGTTCATTGCCCCAGGAATTCTTAACACTCTACAAATCTAATCGACTGCCCCATGTTAGTTTGACTAAGAATAAAACTCTAAAATGGGCAGACTTAGGTGAAAAAGTCACGAGGTGGGAAAAACAGATAGAACTAGAACTCTCAGAACAAGGAGTACAGAAACAGAAATTGAATTGGATCACACAGACACACCCAGCTGTACACTCACAGGCTAGTGAGGACAGCTGAGTGTTACAATTGTTAGAAGAAGAGGAAAAAGCCTTGCGAGACATACCAGACATTCTCTGGTCAGCAGGGAAATTAGATATAGGATTAATACGAACAGCAGGACCAGTTACCATAATGCCAAAGTCAGCTTTTTGGCCCCAGAAAAGACAGTATCCCTTGAGAAAGGATGCAGAGGTGGGAATCAAACCTATCATAGCAGCTTTACTCAAGGAAGGAGTCTTAATATAATCCCCTGATTCACCGTGTAACACACCCTTATTTCCTGTCAAGAAAGCAAACGGGGAATGGCGTATGGTCCAAGACTTACAAGCAGTGAACAATGCAGTTATACCTAGAGCACCAACGGTGCCAGATCCACATACTTTACTGAATTATTTAAAGCCAGAACAGAAATACTTTTCAGTAGTAGACATAAGTAATGCATTTTTCTCGATACCGATACACCCTGACAGCCAATATTGGTTTGCATTCACATTTCAGGGAAAGCGGTATACATATACCAGATTACCACAGGGGTATTGTGAAAGTCCAACGATATTTGCACAAGAAATAGCAAGCCACCTGGCGGGATTTATCCCACCGAAAGGTAGTCAGATTCTACTTTATGTAGACGACATTCTGCTGGCGGCCCCCACCCAGCAAGAATGCAAAGAAGACACGAGAGCTTTGTTACAATTTGTAGCTACTCAAGGTCACAAAGTAAACAAAGACAAGTTACAGCTTTGGAGAAAACAAGTTAAATACTTAGGATATGTAATATCCAAAGAAGGTAGAATATTAGATGAAGACAGTAAAACAGCGATTTTACAAGCACCTAGACCAACTACCAAGAAGGAAATGATGTCCTTCCTGGGAACTACTAATTTTTGTCGGAGTTGGATACCAAACTATGCTTTGGAATCTGCTCCACTGGCTGATTTAATATTTAAAAAGCCGATGGCTGCACAAGATTTATTACAATGGACACCTGAAGCAGAAGCAGAAGCAGCCTTCTGTAAGCTGAAACAATTGATAGCATCATCCTTAGTTTTAGGATTACCAAACTATAACAAGCAGTTTATTCAAACTGTAGATTGTAAGCAAGGTTATATGACATCAGTGTTGACATAGCAACATGGGGACAAACAACGCCCCATAGCTTATTATTCATCACAGTTAGATCCAGTGGCATGGTCTCTGCCCCACTGTGTACAAGCAGTAGTTGCAGCTGCAATGGCAGTGCAGGCTTCAGCCTCAGTAGTATTGTTCCACCCTCTCACATTGAGAGTGCCTCATGCAGTCACAATCGTTTTACTGCAAGAAAAAGTAGCATATCTTTCTCCAGCTAGACATCTTTCCTGTATGACCATTCTGTTGGGCCAACCTCATATGACAACTGAACGATGTACAACTTTGAATCCATCGACTTTGCTTCCAACCCCTGTAGATGGCAAACCACACTGCTGCCTGTAGGAGATTGAGCAAAAGACACTACCTAGACAAGACCTTATGGATGTTCCCTTGGATGATGCCGAGGTGACATGCTATGTGGCTGGCTCGTGCAGGAGGGGTCCTACAGGACAGAACCTAGTGGGGTATGCAGTCGTTTCTGATACTGAAACTTTAGAAGCAAAATCTTTGCCACACAACTTATCTGCACAAGCAGCAGAATTGATTGCCCTAACAAGGGCATGTACCTTAGCAAAAGGTAAGAAAGTGAACATTTATACTGACAGTCAGTATGCTTTTTCTACTGTACATGTTTTTGCGCAACAGTGGAAAAATAGAGGAATGATAACATCTACTAGTAAACTGATTAATCATGCGCAACTTATTTTAGACTTGTTAAACTCAATTCAGTTACCTAAGAAAGTATCTATTTGCAAATGCGTAGCTCATACAAAACAACAGGACAGAATTTCAAAAGGTAATGCATGAGCTGATACAGCTGCAAAACAGGCAGCTTCAGCCACAGAAACTTTTCTTTTGAGCGAAGAATTACAACCCTCAGAAACTTTAGATTTAGAAATGTTAAAAACAATGCAGACACTTACTACAAATCTTGAGAAACAGAAGTGGATAAAATGAGGAGCAATCCTCGAAAAGGGACTGTACATCTCCAAGGAAAAGAAACCAATTTTGCCATCTAATTTATTTAGATATGCAGCATTGTTGAGCCATGTGCAGAGCCATGTCTCAACAGGGGGGATGGTACAGTTAGTGAATCGAGTGTTTACAACTTATGGGTTTACAAACTATACAAAAAAATTTTGTGCAGTATGCCATGTTTGTAACAAGCATCATGCACAAGGGGCATTGAAGCCTAAGCGAGGGAATTTTCCAACACCACCATATCCGTTCCATACCATTTGTATGGACTTCATAGAATTGAATAAATGTGAGAATAAGAAATACTGTTTAGTTATTATAGACATGTTTTCCAAATGGGTAGAAGCGTTTCCAACTAAAAACCCAGATGCAGCTACGGTTGCAAAGGTCCTTGTTAAAGAAATTATACCCAGATTTGGGATACCAGAAAAGATTTATAGCGATAACGGGACACATTTCGTGAACCAAACAATTCAGCAACTTAGTTGTTACTTCAGAATATCGTTGAAGAATCACTGTGCGTATCACCCCCAATCTGCAGGACTAGTAGAGAGGCACAATGGGGTACTGAAGAATAGACTTAGGAAGCTGATAGATGAGACACAGAAAAATTGGGTGCACTGTTTGCCTTTACCACTGATGAGTATGAGAACTGTTCCAAATGTAAAGGGATTAACTCCTTTTGAAACTTTGTTTGGGAGGGCATATTATAAACCTCAGTGGAAACCTCTCATGTCTACAGAGCAAGAGGCTGACAGTTCACTTGCAGGATATATGAGGAGATTTTTGAATAACAAACTTTTGCAGTTAAATTCTGTTTCAGATGAAGAGCAACCGAAATCGGAAGCACCAGTAGCCCCAGGCACTTGGGTCTGGGTGAAGATTACGAAGCGGAAGAACTGGAGCTCTCCGAAGTGGGAAGGTCCATACCAGGTACTGCTGTCAACACCCACCGCAGTCAAAATCGTGGAACGAGCTTCTTGGATCCATTTGACGCACTGTAAACTGGTTAAAAACTTTGAACTGGACAAAAACCTTGTTACTGTTGCACAACAAGAACAACAAAATGGCCAGATACAGAGTGAAAGACACTGAATAATTTCAGAAAACTTGTACGATTGTTTTTGTTGCAATATTGATCACACTGTTCTTTTTGCTGTAGCCATACTTTTTCCCTGCCACAAAGGTTGAACTGATTAGACGTAATGAACCAAACATAGACTGGCATCCGAACTTTAACACTTATCAGGCAATTACATGTGTATACGCAGAGACTTTCAATGTTTCGAACTGCTGGGTCTGTACGGCCATACCAACAGCATACGGGGCTTTATTAATGACTGCTATCCCCCTAGGGGTCAATGAGACCTGGGAAAATCTGTTTTTTGACACAGTTGCTATTAAGCACAAGATAAGGTAGCACTGTATTTGCCTGTGACACAAAAAGGAATTGTATGTTTTTATAAAAATGACTCCATCCAAGTTGGGTGGAGTAAATGTAATGTTACTGTACAGTACAAATGTTATAGAAAACCAAATGATTTGAGTGGATCTTGTAGTACAGATTATGACTCATTTTTAAAATCTATGCATAAAACTCTTGATCAGGTACAGCACAATCCTGTACTTTTCAAACAGTTATCAGTGATAGATAAGAAAATGCTTCATGCAGGGCAGTCTTTTCGTAACAAAGTAATGACAAAGGTAGAGGACTGTTATTTTGTATGTGGGGAAAAAGGCATATAAATGGTTACCTGAGAATTGGTCTGGCAGTTGTTTTTTGGGATACCTGGCTCCGGCCATCTGACACACTGCAGCCTTGCCTCAAGGGAGTATTCAAAATACTCGAGACGTAACCAAACAGACTGTAAAGAAACCAGAGAATCCAGTGGGATGAATCGAAGCAGGGTGGAAAAACCATCGTAATGTGGGAACCAAGCTTGTGCACATGGACTTGAGCGATGCTGTTATATCCTGGGCAGGTATATCACCCATGTATGGCAGAGTTAAATCAATCTGGGAACTGCAAAAACTGTCTAAACTTCTCAAAATAATGAGTAATGCAACTTTTTCTGCCCTTGAACTGATAACTGATGAACTGAATGCCATGAGAACTGTAGTGCTTCAAAACCGAATGGCTCTTGACTTCACCCTAGCGGCGAGAGGTGGGACTTGCGCTTTAATCAAAGAAGAATGCTGTGCGTTTATCCCTGACCATCAGCATGAGATCAACGATCATCTCGAGGTGATTCAGCAAGTGTCGGCCATGACCAAACCAGGCCCAAACCCTCTGACAGAGTTTTTTCAGAATGCCTTTGGGGGGTGGGGTTCCATCTTTATGAACATACTGATTGCAATTGGGGTAGGTTTACTCCTAATAGGAGCTTGCATTTGTTGTGGAATCCCCTGCATGAAGAAATTAATTAAGGAACTCATAGATATATCCGTATCTGAAACTATGTATCAAAGTACTGAATTTGAAGAGCTGCTAGAATGTGAGACACTTTCATAAAAGTTAAACTAAATGACTTTCTTAACTGCAAATCCTAAATGGAAGAGGTTAGGAAAAGAAGTAAACTGTTTATCCTTTTTTGAAAATAGAATAAAAAGTATTAACAGGAGGGAGATGTTAGAAAAATATGTATTAATATGTGTTTGCTTAATGACAAATTAATAATCAAGTGTTTTTAATATGCTTTTCATTCTATTTCTTATGCACTGTGATTTTTATGAATTGAGTTTCATATGAGGCAGAAAATAATCCTTATTGAAACTGCAGCATGCTTACTGAAACTTGCAAGTTGCCCTCTGACCTAGTAACTGCTAGCACAGCAATATTCTTGTTTATGCCTTGTGGAAATGTATTTGAAAAACAGGTGTTAATCTGTTAGGTCAGAAGCATATGAATAGACAATATACCATTGAATAAATGTAATGATTTCAGATAGACAGCTTTGTTCAGAGGATGACAGCTGCAATAGTTAGAGATAAGTTAGACAAAGGCTTTTTAGAGTAATGAACTGCTAGCATTGTGTTCGATTTAGCTATAGTATCTTGAATGTAACATAACAAGTATCTAACGGAAAGTAACCAAGGCCATGTTGTTTTCCTCAGGATGTTTCACATAAAAATTGTTTAAATCAGCAGAAAATCATGGGAAAGATGGTCAGCAGATGATGACCAAAAGGTGGTAATTTGTTACGTCAGCATGATAGGACAGGATTAATTTGATAACCTATAAAAATGAATGCATTTCCTGTTTCTGGTTAGACAAACTCTGTATTAGCACGTTTTTGTCTCCTTGCTGCAAGATTGAAGTGCCTTAACCTGAACCTACTGTGTTTTGATCATTTTTAAAGTATATTTTTCATTTGACAGTAGGAATAATGTTGTGCACTTATAACAGGCTAAGGGAGAGATTATATTTACATCTGATTTGTGCTAGAAATGTGACTGAACAGAAGAAACAAAATGGAATGCTTAAACAATGACAGCTGATTCAGTCTCACTGCTTATTTTTTTTAACCCTATCTGAGGTTGTACAACCTCTGGGAGAAAGGAGAATTCCACATTTCCATGACTGTGCAACTTTGAGTGAAATCAGCAGTTAGTTCAAAATGACTTATCTTCTGATTTGGAACTTCTGACCACTGACTCAGAAAATCTGAATAGTTAAAGGGGAATTAGGTTATCCCACATATATGGTCCAAAATGTTATATAAGTAGAACATAATTATATTTCTAAGTGCTTCTGTTCAGGAACGTGTCCAATTGTGGCATGTAGATTATTCCACTTTTTGTCACCCACTACACAATTGACAGATTTTTAACACTAAAGAGGACAGTGTCAAGGTTAGAGCATAGTGATAGTTGTGTGCAATGCATCAGTATTTCCCTTGTACTGACAAAGCATAGAATCTTATATTCCATTCACACAGTGGTTTATTCTGGAACAATCTGTTTGGTTATAGTATGCCATTGCTAAGAAAGCATGCATAGCCTTCTGACCTGAGTTTTACTCCTACCACATACACATACAAAAACCACATACACATACAAAATACATATTGGCTGAGGGGCCACCTTTATAAATTGGTAGTATTATGGCTTTTTTCCAGAGGCTGGGGACCTAAGATTCTTTGATGGATTTATTAACCAGAATGCTAATGGGATAGGCCACTGAGTCTCCGGCAACTCTTGAGAAATTTAGCAGGGATTCTATCAGCAGAGTTAGAGCAGGGCTTTAGCTTTAGAAGAAGTACTTTGATATAAGAGGTAGAGATAGGAGAGAGATTAAAATGTTGCTGAGAAGACAGTTGTGTGTTGTTTGGTAAGGGAGTGTCAGTGGAAGCAGAGGAATGATGTGTGGAACATGAACTGCTGGGAAGGTTCTGAGGTAGTGGATTGGAAGGTGAAGAAGAAGAGGTGTTTGGGGCAGGAAGGGAAAAGGTAGCGGTAATATTCTCAATGGTGTCAATAAAATAAGAGCTAAAGATGCTAGCTATTTGTTCAGGAGGCTTGTCAGGGTATGGGCAGGGATTGGGTTAGTGCCAGGCTTAAGGAGATTATTGACAGAGGACCAGAAATATTTAGGATTACTTTTCCTATTAATTTGCTGGTTCCAGAAGTACTGCTGTTTGTCTTTCAAGATGTATTTCTTAGCTTGATTACGATGCTGTTTATAGTTAATAAGTTCAGATGTATTCTTATATTTAAGCCAAACTTTCCATACTTTGTCCCTATTCATCATGATTTCTTTTGCTGCTTTTATTAGCCAAGGGGCATTACTAATTTTAGTTATTTTGGTTCTTGAAGGGGCTAGGCTTTCTAATATTTTTAGAAAGGAACTACCGAAGTGAAGCAAAGCATCATCCAGGGGGAGGGTTTTAAAGATACTCCAGTTAATGCTTTTCAGGATACTGTTAAAAGCGATGAGGTTAAATTTAGAAAGGTTTTGGACTAGTTTAATATTATGTTTTTTGGGGTAGGCTGAGCAGGCTCGGGTTGTACATGCAGGGAGATGGTCACTAATAGACTTGGACACAGTACCAAAAGTTATGTACTTGGAAGGATCTGAGACTAGAATCCAGTCTAGGGTGGATCCTTCAATTGTTTTGTTATTGTACCTAGTAGCAGAGGTGATAGGTTGAGTGAAATGGAATAGGTTTATGCTGGAGGATGCCTGGTTGGAAGAGATAGAGGACCAGTCATCATTCATGTCCCTGAGAATAGTTGTTTCATTTTTTTATGGTAAAGGAGAGCAAAGATAAAATATCTTCTACAGCTGAAATGTTGTTTCCAGGTAGGATGTATACGATGATGACAGTCCTTGTGGTTAATTTCTAGAAAGGAATAAATATGTTGGCATTTTGGAACTGCAGGATGTGGCCTTTGTAGGGAGAAATATTGAGGGTGTTGGGGTGAATAATCGCCACACTGCCTCCTTTTTTCTGTGTTCTATCTGCCCTAATAATGCTAACGTTAGGAGGGAGAAGCTCAAGAGTTTTGAATAGAGGGTTTTAACTAGGTTTCTGTGGCTGCTAGGATGTCAGGTTTCAGACAGCCAAGCATGTAGCCCGGAGGTTTTATTACAGATACTTTGGAAATTCAGAATGGAAATGTGAAGTGACTTAGAGCAATTGGAGAAAGTGGGGCTTACGAGGTTGTAAAAATTAGAGGCTCCTGGATTGGGGTGAATATCACCAGAACAGGTAAGGATGGAAAGGATATGGGAGAAATGGAGAATGATGTAAGAAAGCTTAGAGAGTTTGTAGTGAAGGGAGGGGAGGAGGATGTTAGGCATGTAATGTATGTTGGAATTAGAGGGGAGTAGGTATATCTCAGCACAGAGAAAAGGGTTTGTGTGATAAAGGCTAGGCTAATTTGTGAGTAAGTATTGAAAGGAGTGCAAGTGAAGAAGGTTAAACAGTTTGAATTAGAGGGTAGAGAATGAGGATTTAGTGCTGTGACATTTATTAGAGTTATAAGGAGTAGGGCAAAAGGGAACAGGGGTGGTGTTTGATAAGTGAAGGGAGGCATGTGTGATATTATGGTGAAAACACAGGAAATGATCTGAGTTTGAAGGAAGAGGAGGGGAGGAGAGGGGGGTGATTGGTGGATGTGGAGGGGGAGTAGTTAGAGAAGCATAAATGTAATGAAAGAGGGGATGCTTGGGAATGGGGGTAGGGTAGGGGAGCAGAGTTAGCCCGAGCGAAGCAAAGGGAGAACGGAGCGGGCAGGTCCTTGATGTCTGAAATTCTTGTGAAAAGAATTATCAGTAAGCTTAAGTTGTATTTGTTGGTTTAAACAGCAGGGGTAAAAGGAAGCTGCAGGGAAGTCAGAAAAGTAAGCATCTAAGTGTCTTTGTAGGGTGGTCTGATTATATATAAAGCAAAATTTAGCCGGAGGTCTTACTAAGATAAAGTAGACATTTCTTTATAATTAGAGCTGTAAAGATAAAGCTATGTGCTATAATAAGACTCTGGTGAAAGAAAAATATGGAATGAACCTCCATTATGTGCAGCTAATATTGGGAGATTAATGCAATTACAACAAATCTCAAATATTCATTAGAGAAAGGACCTACAAATTGCTTGCATGTGTTATTTCTTTTGCTGATGAATGAAGCTATTGGAGCTGAAAGGCTGAGTAAGCGGTCACGGCACTTAGGCAGAACTTGTTGTTGAGTGTTACGTTAGCATGAGAATTGCTCTTGTAAATATATCAAATTTACAAGAGTTTAAAGGAATGTACTAGGTTAGACAGTACAGTCAGAGGATATTAAGTGTGAACAGTAATAAATGTTGAAGGGTTAGAAAAAGAAAAGGGGAAAAGCTAATATTGTGAGATTAATGCAATTACAACAAATCTCAAATATTCAGTAGAGAAAGGACCTACAAATTGTTTGCATGTGTTATTTCTTTTGCTGACGAAGGGCAGTTGGAGTGCCTTTTGAATGAAGCTTCTGGAGCTGAAAGGCTGAGTAAGTAGTCACAGCACTTAGAGGTTGTTGTTGGGTGTTACATTATTTTATTTATTTATTTTATTTTACATTTGTTGACCGGGCTAGTCTAACTGGATCAGGGTTGCCAGATTTCCGACTGCCAGGTAGGTCTTTCACTACAAGTGAAGACTAAAAAGGTCTTCCACATCTTTAATGCGGAACATCAGAGTCCTGCATTAAACAGAAAGTACAGTTTTGTACCTACCATAAATGTAGATGTTCGAGTGCTAATACAGCTGCAGTCATAACAGATGGGTTCTCCTGCTGTCAGGCGGGTCCTCGGTCGGCCAAATTCCAAAGTCTAGGTCCGACGTCGGTTGTCGTCGCTTCTTCCCTGATGTCAGTGCGACAGGGGTATAAAAGAACCAGCCGACGCCATTTTCTTCAGTTTCTCTTGCCCCAGATGTCAGGTGCCCCCAGAAGGAAGGCAATACATACATTTATGTAATAAAGCAGTGCCATATAATCAAAATACAGTAGTGCAAGCAAATACATCAAGAATGAATACACCAATCAGGTTGCATGAGGAGATGTTAGCCAATAGGCCTGTCCCAAGAGGGGAAGGAGGGAGGGAAACCTGGACTGCAGCTGTATTAGCACTCGAACATCTACATTTATGGTAGGTACAAAACTGTACTATGTTCATCGTGCATACAGCTGCAGTCATAACAGATGGGTAGAATCCCAAAGCTAAAAAAGGGGTGGTAGGCACTAGGTGGAACTAGGAGGAGCCAGGATGCCCTGCAAGACTGCAGTGGCAAAGCCTGCTCTAGTTTTGGAGTATAATGGTAGGTGGTAGTGCTTGGAGAAGGTATGCACAGAACTCCAAGTGGCTGCTTCCAAAATATCTTTGGTAGGAACTCCTCTGAGGAAAGCTGCAGAGGTAGCTGTGGCTCTTGTGGAGTGAGATCTGATGCCAGCAGGCACAGGTTTACCATGAAAAGAGTAACAAAAGCGTATGCAGTGGG
Source organism: Protopterus annectens (assembly GCF_019279795.1). NCBI lineage: Eukaryota > Metazoa > Chordata > Ceratodontiformes > Protopteridae > Protopterus > Protopterus annectens. The sequence continues at coordinate 1,371,079,986 of NC_056739.1, forward strand.
CTATCCATTTTGAGATTGTCTGTTTGGAAATTGGCTTCCCTTGAGCTCCTATAGCATAGGACACAAAGAGTTGTTCTGATTTTCTGAAAGGCTTTGTTCTGTCCAAATAATAATGTAGCTGTCTGTGGATGTCCAAGGAATGTAGTAGTCTTTCCCTTTTGTTTTGTGGATTAGGGTAAAAGGTAGGTAAGTGAATAGCCTGATTCAAAGCTACCCTGGATACCACCTTTGGCATAAAGGATGGATTGGTCCATAAGGAAACTCTGTCCTGATGGAAAATGATGAAAGGCTGCACAGACATGAGGGCTTGTAGCTCCGATACTCTGCAAGCTGAGGTGATAGCCAGAAGGAAGGCTGTTTTCCAGGACAAATATTGCAAATCTGTTGAGGCAGCTGGCTCAAAAGGAGGCAAGGTCAGCTTTTCTAGAATGAAATTGAGGTCCCAAGCAGGTATTGGTTGTTTCCTTGGGGGTTTTATATTCTTGGCCCCTCTGAGGAACTGTCTTAAGAGGGGATGAGAGAATAAAGGAGGATCAGTGTTGTATTCTGCAGAAATGGCTGAGGCATGGATTTTGATGGAGGAGAATGAAAGTCCACTGCTTAGCAGCTCAGCTAGATACTGTAATATTTGAGGTAAATTTAGTATTCCAGGATTCTGGCCCTTTTTCTCATTCCAGGCACAAAATCGCTTCCATTTTGCGGAATAAGCTTTCCTAGTAGAAGGCCTTCTGGCCTCCAAAATGACATCCTGCACCTCCTTGGAAAGTAGGGTCTGTTGTGAAGTTAAGGAATCTTCCATGCAGCCAGATTGAGTGTTTTCAGCTGACTGTGAAGAGCTTTGAAGCTGTGCTGAGTCAGAAGAAGAGGCATTAGAGGTAGGGTCCATGGATGGGAATGCGTCAGGCTCCTCAGGAGTGGGTACCAGTGCTGTCTTGGCCAGTCTGGAGCAATGAGAATCATCTTTGGTCTGTCTGCTTTGGTTTTTAATAGAACTTTGGGCAGCAGAGGAAGAGGTGGAAAGGCATAAACTGTCATTGTTGTCCAACTGAAAGAGACAGCGTCCACTCTCCAGGCCTGTGGATGAAAAGTCCTTGAGCAGAATTTTGTCAATTGGTGATTTTTGTGGGAGGCAAAGAGATCTATGTCTGACCTTCCCCATGCTTGAATTATTTCTGTAAAAACTTGAGGGTGCAACTTCCATTCATGTGGGTCTGTCATATTTCTGCTTAGGTTGTCTGCCAGCGTGTTTTCCTTGCCTGGCAAGTACTGTGCTTGAAGTTCGATTTGTAATTCCAGAGCCATGTTCCAAAGTGACATGGCCAGCCTGCATAGGGGGTATGAATGGGTTCCTCCCTGTCTGTTTATGTACCACATTACTGTGGTGTTGTCTGTCCTTATCAATAGTTGGCCTGGATGCAGAAGGTCTTTGAAAGCTATAACAGCATTTATTACTGCTAGCATTTCCTTTTGATTGATGTGTAGGTGCTTTTCTTTTTGGGACCATTTGCCCTGAATGCACCGATCTGTCATGTGCGCCCCCCCAGGCGTAGTCCGAGGCGTCTGTTGTGATGACTTCATTTGCTTGAGGCTTGCAGAATGGGAGACCTGTGTTTCTTTGGCATGCTTGAGCCCACCACAGAAATTCCTTTTGAAGACATGGAATCAGTGGTATTATTGTTTCCAAACTGTGGCTGTGTTGAGACCATAGGTTTTTCAGGTACCATTGAAGTTTCCTCATATGCAGCTTTGCACATGGGATTAGTAGGATGCAAGATGCCATGAATCCCAGAGCCTGCAGGATTTTCCTTGCAGTCAGCCTGGTGAAATTTGCTAGTTTTCTGAAGTATTGAGTTAGTTGCCCCTGTTTCTCTGGCATGAGGTAGGCCATCTGGGTGTTTGTGTCCAAGTTGGCACCCAGGAAAATTATTTTTTGTGAGGGTATTAGCCTTGATTTCTTTTTGTTGACTGTGTACCCCAGAGAATTCAACAACATTATTACAAAAGCCAGATGTTTCAGAAGTATGTGCTTGCTGTCCACTTGGATCAGGCAGTCGTCCAAATATGGGTATATTTGTATCTCTTGAAGTCTGCAGTAGGCAATTACTGATGCCAGGCATTTCGTGAATACTCTGGGCGCAGTAGATAAGCCAAAGGGCAATGCAGAGAATTGATAATGGGTTGAATCTGCAAGAAATCTGAGGTATCTTCTGCAATTTTGTCTGATTGGGACATGCAGGTATGCCTCCTTGAGGTCCAATGTTACCAGCCAAAACTCCTTGCCCAGCATGGGAAGAAGCTGCTGTAATGTGAGCATCTTGAATTTTGGCATGAGTAAAAATGTGTTTAGGATGGATAGGTCCAAAATAGGTCTCCAATCTTTTCCCTTCCTTGGTACCAGGAATAGACTGGAATAAAAACCTCGACCTTGTTCTTGAGTAGGTACCTCTTGAATAGCTTTCATGTCCATGAGATCTGAAATTTGTCTTTGTGCCTCTGCCCTTTGATTGTGTGGCAGGTTTGGCATGCCTCTCTTTTGGAAGGGTGTGAAAATGGAATCTGTAGCCTCTGTTTATAATGTCCAGGATCCATTTGTCTTTTGTAACAATATGCCAATTTTTCGAAAATAATGCCAGTTTTCTGCCTAAGGGTGCTGCCATTTGAGCCTTGCTTGGCATGCAAAGGGGAAAGTCATTGGGTTTGCTTTCTGAATGGCTGTGAACTATCCTCACCACCTCTTTGTGTAGGAGCTTGCCATTGTCTGCCTCTAAATGATCCTTGAGATTGCCCTCTGCCCCTCGGTCACCTGTATCTACCTCTTTGGGGTCTGTCCGTGGCTGGAAAGGACCAATTTTTGGAAGGCCAATTTTTACTGAAACGTGGAGGTTGTACCTGTAGAAAATCTTTCACTGTTTGCATTGATTTAGCCTTTTCCTCCATTTTCTTTAATACTTCCTCAGCTTTAACACCAAATAATACATCTTTTTGTAGAGGGGCATCTAGTAATTTAGCTTTGACATGATCTGGTAAGGTTTGCTCCTTGAGCCAGGCATGTCTACGTATGACTGATCCTGTAACAGCAGCTCTACATGTGGCCTCTAGAGCATCAAAACCACATTGCAAGGTATGTTTACCCACTTGTTCTGCACTATGCATCAAATCCTGTAACTCCTTCAAGTCTGGTTGTTCAGGTTGTGACATTTTGCTTCTCAACTGTGATAACAGAAACTGTTGGTACTTTAACATATGGAACTGGCAGTTTAATGCCCTCATGGTTAAGGTGGCCGAGGTGTATACCTTTTTTCCCCACCTTTCTAAAGATCTGGAATCTCTCTCTGAAGGTAATGGATTTTTAGCAGTGGAGGCCTTAATTCCCTTGGGGCCCTGTGAGATAGTTTCTGGGTCAGCCACATGGCTTTTGTATAAGAATTGGTATGAGTCAGGAACCCGGTAGTACCTGTCAGGCTTGACTGGGGCTGGAGGTAAAGAGTCTGGGTTAAGGCAGGCCTCTGAATACACATCATCTAGCATGTCTAAGACAGGAGGTATAGCCAGAGGCCTGTGCTGAGGGAGCAAGAGAAAATCCCTAAGCCTTTTCTTGGAGTCTGAGTACTCTTGGCCTTCCCAGTGGAAGTGTTCCCTCAAGGTATGCAAGGTTTCCCCAAATGAGTAATCCTCAGGGGGGGGAGACAGAGGGAATGGACTCCTCTGCATCAGAATCTTCAGAAGGGGAGTATGAATGTTCCTGTTCATCAGAGTGCTCTGAAATAATGGGAGGCCTGGTCCAAGGAGGGGGATTCTTCCTCCACTCTGGGCCTTTTGTTCGGGGGGGGGGGGGTTGAGAACCCCTGATAAGAGTAATTAAATCCTCAGCCATTTTAAGCATCTGTTTTTTAGGCATGGGGCCTGGACAAGGGCCCTGTGTAGCTTGTCTCTTAGAATGCATGGCTGCTTTAGATTTAGTGAAAGCCTTGATGGAAAAAGAAGAGGAAGGCCTGAAGACACCTTGAGAGGAGGCGGACCTGTCTACATTCTGTGTTTCACCACCTAGAGTGGCTTCGGTATCTGTAGTCGGGGTGTGGGTCGAGGAGCCTGCGACCTCGGGCACAGTAGACACCGCCAATGAAGTGTCGTCGGTAGGCAGGGGCTGCGTAGGCGCCTTGCTGAGAACCGGACCACCTGTAGTCGGCTTTGGCGTGGTGTCGGTAGAGGCTGTGGACCTCGTGTGTCGGTCCTTATCTTTGCGTCTTTTAGTCAAAACTGGAGTTGGAGTATCTGACGACATAATGTAGTTAAATGTTTTGCCAAAATAGTGCTGGGCGAACTCCGCCCGACGCTTAATGATGCGTTTGTTGAATGTAGCACAAAAACGACAGACCGAGACATCGTGGTCTGGGCCTAAGCAAGGAATGCAGAGGGAATGAAAATACTTATGCGGTATTTGTTTCCCACATGAAATACAATTATTAACTTTGTCTGACATCGGTCTGAGGCAAGAAAAGTTTCCCCAACGGAGTACTTAGCTTTCAAGAAGACTTTGGTTGCAAAATTTTCATAATTTTACGAGCTGGCCGACCGGCACTTGCGAACTGCTTCTGCTTCGGGCACCGCACGGCAAGAAAGACTGAAGAAAATGCCGTCGGCTGGTTCTTTTATACCCCTGTCGCACTGATGTCAGGGAAGAAGCGACGACAACCGACGCCGGACCTAGACTTTGGAATTCGGCCGACCGAGGACCCGCCTGACGGCAGGAGAACCCATCTGTTATGACTGCAGCTGTATACACGATGAACATGTAGCTCTGTGTGTTTATTTTTTATTTGATTGGCCCGGGTCAATAAAAAATAAATAATCACAGAGCTACTTCTGTTTAATGCAAAACATCGCAGTTCTGCATTAAACAGAAGTAGCTCTGTTTTACAATGTTTTGATTGGCCCATATACCGGTATACGGGTCAATCAAAAATTGCTAAACACGGAGCTACTTCTGTTTAATGCGGAACATCACAGTTCTGCATTAAACAGAAGTAGCTCTGCTTTGCGATGTTTTGATTGGCCCGTATACCGGTATACGGGCCAATCAAAAATCGCTAAACATGGAGCTACTTCTGTTTAATGTGGAACATCGCAGTTCCGCATTAAACAGAAATAGCTCTGTTTTGCGATGTTTTGATTGGCCCGTATACCAGTATACGGGCCAATCAAAAACTGCTAAACACGGAGCTACTTCTGTTTAATGCGGAACATCGCAGTTCCACATTAAACAGAAGTAGCTCTGTTTTGCGATGTTTTGACTGGCTCATAACATCGCAGTTCCGCATTAAACAGAAGTAGCTTTGTTTTGCGATGTTTTGATTGGCCCATATACCGGTATACGGGCCAATCAAAAATTGCTAAACACGGAGCTTCTTGTGTTTAATGCGGAACTTCCACAAAAAAAAAAAAAAAAAAAAACAAAGCGGAGGCTGCCCGGGATTTAAACCGGCAGTGCGGGACTCGGGATCAGGCTGCTGATCTCGGGACAGTCCTGCCCAAATAGGGAAGTCTGGCAACCCTGAACTGGATACATATCCATTTTGAGTAGAGGCCCGGGGAGAAAAGCTGCAAAATTAAACTAATGTAACAGGAATAATAAAGCAGTAAAGAAACATAAAACTAAAAATGTTAAATACAATATTGCTGTAGGCTAACATAGTAGAAGCTAGCATCAAAAAGAAAACGTGTGCAGGTTTTAGCAATACAGTAGTTCTAGAAGCATGTATAGGTTTAGAGGTTAACATTTGACCTGCAGAAGAGTAGGGAAGAAATGAAAGATTCTAGCTACTTATGTCTGTTCAGAATTTTACACTTATATAACATAGTTGGCATACATACAAAACTGACAATGCAAGTGCCTGGAGCAGGGGTAGTGTTCCAAAGTATGTATCATAGGGAGGTTCACAGAAAAGAGAAGACTAGAATATTAAAGTAGAGGAGGCTTTATAATCCCATTAGGAGATTGTGGAAAGGGGGAAAAACAGTAATGCTATACAGTTAGTTTTAATCTGGGTTAATACATGGGCATAGCCATTGTATTTTAAGGAGCAATTTTATTTGATTTTTGAAGAGTGGTAACGATGAAAGTACTTGTAGGTTGCTGGGAAGCCTATTCCAAATCTTCCCCACAGAATTAGAGAAGGGGGGAGTCTCCTGCTTTATTATGGGATTTCTGGATGGTTACTAGTAATTTATTTGCTGAGTGAAGGGTAGTAAGATTTCTATAGGGAGAGATTAGGCTACTGAGAATAGGAGGACTGTTGGTATGAAAGGGCATCTTATGGGTGATAGTCTTCTTCTTCTTCTTCTTTCAGCTTTTCCTGGTTAGGGGTTGCCACAGCGGATCATCTGTCCGCTCATGATTGGCAGTGGAGTTTTATGGTGTCGAGTTGCCAGCCCGACGCCCAACCTTCCACAGAAGGCACACACACGCAGACACTCACATCTAGGGCCAATTTAGAGTGTCCAATTCACCTATTGCATGTCTTTGGGATGTGGGAGGAAACCGGAGCACCCGGGGGAAACCCACGCGACCACAGGGAGGACATACAGACTCCGCACAGAAGGCACCCCCAGCCGAGAATCGAACCAGAGAACCTCTTGCTATGAGGCGGCAATACTTACCGCTGCACCACCGTGGCCGCCCTATCTTATGGGTGATAGTAAGTTGTTGAAATAGTAGCTGGTTTTGGTGCTTTAGCCATCCTAGCTGTTTGAGATTTATACAGTGATGGGTTCTAAATGGTGAGCCAGTGGCAAATCTGGCAATGTTGTTATAGGAAGTTGCCAGTTTATTTAGGTTAGATTTGGAAAGATTAGTATAAATAAGTGAGGCATAGAGGAGGGTAGAGATTAGGTGGGTATGGGTGATGGTGGTTCTGGCTTCATGGATAAGGAAAAATTTTATCCTATAGAGCAAGCCAAGTTTTCTGTTAACAGTTTTAATAGTAGTGTTAATGTGTGCGTCAAAGTTAAGATTTTGATCGATTGTTATGCCTAATAGTTTGTTGGTCAGGTCAGGTGCAATTACAGCACCATTGCTGGATTTAACAGTGAGATCAATAGGGGGACTTTAGTGCTGGAGTAAATATCAGCAATTTAGTTTTTTTGGCGTTTAGTAGGAGGCAACATTGCAGGAACCACTTTTCCACTGAGTTGAATACAGTCTGAGTAATGGTTTGGAGCTGAGAAGATGAGGTGGCAGAACACACTAGCATCAGCATTAGCATCAGATTTTCTACAAAGGGATCACTCAGACAAGCTTCAGGGTCGCATTACCAGAATGTCATTTTTGCCTTTGAATCAGCCAGCTTTGCAGTACACACTCAGCAGTTAACCTCTTCTGATACCAGACTTCTTCAAATTATGGACTGCTATTTAATCTGCTATGAAAGGAGGAGAGATGGGATAATTAGAACAGTTTGACTATAAACTTTAGCTTTTGACAGTTCATAGACTTATCATTTAGTCTGTGGCCTTGTCCATTTTGTTCTACTTCATCTTTTGTTTATCTCTCTCTGAGGTCCACTCCATCCTTATAGGGTAGTTATTGAAACACAAACAAAGATCACAATAATAACATTCCAGAGAATGCAACTGCCAACTGGAAGCATCCAAACTGCATGTAACTCAACCCCCTCCTCCAACACCTCCATGCACAAAATTTAATACAGACTCTTATAACACTGGCTTTATCTCTTTTTAGAGAATGGGTGACCTGTAGATTGCATGCTGACTGGAGAACGAATGTTCTCTAGCAGTGTGTTAATCTACAGGTAATGCCCGCTGAAAATTTAGTCTGCCATTTTACGGTAGCATATTAAGCTGCCATGGAGCTCGGACTGAAAATAACCTAATGACCACCATTATTTTATGCTCACTAAGCAGCACTTTTTCTGTTTAGCAAGTTGTAAAATATATACAAAAAAGAAAATTAAAAAAAAAACTGTGGGAATGTTTATGTCTGTGTGTGTGAATGCATGCGTGCAAGATTGAGACCGATGTTGATCTAGCCGCTACTTTACACTTGCTAAGCACAGCTTTTTCTGTTTAGCAACTTTAAAAACTAAATGAAACTGAAAAAAAGTGTGTGTGTGTTTATGATTCTGTCTGTGAGCATATTCATACTTGCGTGCATTAAAGCAAGGTGTAGTGAGTGAAAGAAAAGCAGAGTGAAGAGTGAAAGTGATAAAGCACTGGCAGCAGCAGCTGTTAAAAGGCTTGGATACCTCTTGACCTCTTAGCTCAAAATACCTGGATAAAGCCAAAAATAGAGGGAACAAAGGATCAAAACGGGAACATATTTTAAATATTGCTGTTATAAAAAAATCACAGAGCTGCTTGAATAATAGGATTTGTGTTAGCATGCATTTTCTGAAGTGCAATTGTTTGAATGTATGAGATAGATAGAGAGAGGCAGCGAGTGTGACTGATGGACCAGAGGTAGCAGCAGTAAAGAGGCTGCATACCTCTCGACCTTTTAGCTCAAGAAATATGGATAAAGCCTGAAATAAAGGGGGAACTCAGTCTGAAAAACAGGAACAGATTTTAAATGTTCTTAAGAAATTACAAAATAACTTAAATAACAGGAATTTTGTTAACATGAATTTTCTGAAGGAAATAATGTCTGTTTGCATATACCATGATCCACAGCTAACCAGTTCTAAGAAACATTAGCGAAAGACTGCATGCATACTTTTGTAAAAGCACGCACTCAGAAAAGAAGCAGCCATTCCAATCAGTTGTTTAAAAAGTAGTGCCTTAGATAACACCACAAATATTGGCTCCTAATATTTTTTTGTCATTTGCATTTTGAACCCTTAAGGCACTTGCCCTTCATAAGATCCCATTTCTACAGCTTCCTTTTGTAGTATAACTTCATGTTCCTGCCTAGCTATTGGTCAAAACTGTTTATAAGCATCATCTCTACAACAGTGACTAGTTAACTAATGGATCAAATGTTGCCTCTGTTGTCTTCATGTTAACCCAGACCATTCTAACAAATATAAATGTATATACACATGCAAACTCGCTCTATTACGCATAAAACACATGTGCACACACACAAACGACTCCAGCTAACTTACAACCTTCCTCATCCAGTCTTTGGCTAAAATAAATTTATGTACTTATCATGAAATCTATACCTTGTGGTTTTCCACAACCTGTTTGCAAAACAGCACTGAAATGCACACCTTGGCACACAAAGGTGATGTAATCCCCTTACTAAACCAGTATTGGTTTTACAGTTATTCAGCCTAAGAGGAATCCTTTGTTGGGATTTATACTAAAGCAGCGTTTTTGAGTCATTCTTGCTCTGTCTGAGTTATACACCCTTGTTTCTGCACAGTGGAATTTGAAATTGAAAATAACCACACACCGAGTCCTGAATTGCTGCTGGCCCTCCACATGCCATTAGATTCCATAAACATATTACAAGAACATCTTAGGCTCTGCGTAATAAACTCATGCTTTTTCTAAAAGAATAGTTGACCATGTTTTCAAGACACAGTAAAAAGCACTATCAATTATAACCAAGGACTCTGAACATGTATGTACAAATTCAACATGGAAGGAGACTTAACAGAAAATAAATAAATGAGATAAAAACACCATTAACACATCATCACAGGCAGACAGTACTGACAAATCAAGGTCATTTAAAAATTCATATAAGTACCTTGCTGACATATAACCTGCAATTAATTAATTACACTACACCTAAAATGGCAGGAAAAGTCCTCAACCTCCTGTTCTCCTTACTATGAAAATGTCAACTATAACCCTATATTACTGATGGCTGACTGCTGAACAACATCACTTGTTACCTGTCCCTCACTTACCCTTGTGAATATCAAAACACTAAATCTTGGTATTGGCCACATGCTTACCTGCTACCACTGGAGGAAAGAAAGAGAGATGACCAATCACAAGGCCTTTGCAGCAGCTTCTGTGGAATGTGTGTGTGTGTGTGTGTGTGTGTGTGTGTGTGTGTGTGTGTGTGTGTGTGTGTGTGTGTGTGTGTGCGTGTGCATGCATGTGTGTGTGTGTGCATGCATGTGTGTGTGCGTGTGTGTGTGTGGGTCATCATTAAGCTTATGACTGCACTGCTCCAGATACCTATATAATAAAATACTCAGTATATATTAACTCTATGTTAGGGATGGACACCATTTATTCCACCTCTGTGTAACATTCTTCTTGCCAAGATAAAGCCATGACCACATGGCCAAGCATCCCAAGCAGTGAAAACATGCCTGCCGCCATGTAAAATTCCCATGGGGAAGATGTGAGGTGATCACTTGAACCTTTACTCATCATAATGACCCAGACATCCTTAAAAATATGACATCTCTGGGTAACCCCAAAAATTCTTCCTTCTAAGCTCTCATTTCAGTCACCTGACATCTCCAGCAGCTAGGAAAATCATCAAGAAACATTCAATGAAACTGGTACAGTGTCAAGAAGAAAATAAGATTTGTCATCCAATTAAAAATCTGTCACTGTTGAAAATCATACAATTCACTTGTGACCATGGCCCTCTCCCAAGTCTCTTCATTACCACATTCTCCCAGTCTTGCCTCTTATCCTGTTCAGAAGCTTTTCAGGAATCTTCAATAACACCTGTGACACAAGAGTAAGATGGAAATCTCAAGACAAAACTTGCCATTCAGCTGAAAAAAATGACTGAGAGAGCCTCTCCTTCATGAGCAAACAGGTACTGATTCCCTAAAAAAGTCTTAGCCAGTGCCAGATTAAGTCCAACATTCCTGGGTCACATGAGTTACTCCTGGAGATTCTACAGAAGACTCTGAAGTTAACCTAGTGCATATATTTGAAACCATACACTGTCCCCCCAGGTTGTTTCCACTGACTAAACCAAATATTTAAGTCTTCGGCAGGAAGCTCATAAGTATCTACATTAGCAAACAAAAGTTTACTTAATGTACTGAAGTCCTTCCTTCATGTTAAATAAAATTCTTGGCTGAACTAATTTAATAGACAAACTGACTCTCTTCAGCTCAGAAAGATTACTTTCGCAACTCATTGGTTAGAAAATATGTAGTGAAACCACATTATTACTCAAACCTCAGCCAATAATGAGTCATTCTGCTGAGCTTGACAGTGACGGAACACTAGTCTGCTAAGTACAGAACCCCTTACTATTTTTACTTTTATGTAAATGAGGTATACCTCTACATTTCTTATCAAGGTCTCCAGAAAACAATGACAAAACTCTTTTCCCTAGAGGAACAATTTGATTTTACTATTAAAGGAGTGGACCTCGGCTTCCAGAAAGTAAACCATAAAGGTCAGAAACAAATAAAGGATATGGTGTAAATGACTACTGTTGGAGCTTGCATGCTTGTAACCAAGGGTGGGAAACACCTTTCCAACCTTCAGTTTAGTAATGAACCTCTCTAGGATGTCCACATAGTTCTTTCTCAGAATAAGTTCCCAAAGCAGTGTAATGTACATTGCTACCCAACCCAAGACTGTCACTGCCTCTACTTCCTATTTGAAAGAGAAAACATTTATATAAAGTCAAACAACGAAACATAAAATAGAGGTGAAATAATGTATAGGGAGGACCCAAGAGACAGAGCGTGCATGTGTGTGTGTGTGTGTGTGTGTGTGTGTGTGTGTGTGTGTGTGTATTAGAACTGTAAACTACCTAGTGAGCTCCAGAGCTTACTGATGATTTGGTCTGTCTTTTGTGTTATTCACTTCAATTAGTGTTAGAATATGTTTTCATGTTTGAATAACATTTTACTTACAAAAATTTGGGGTCAGATTCAATAAAGTCTACACTAAGTGTACACTAAGTATACACTGTTCTGAGTGAACAGACAACACAGACATAACTCACGCCTTCTTCCTCCTAATTTCAGTTTTTCTACTGATATTCTTGCAGCTTTAAATATTGATAGGGATTCATAAAGGTTACCAGAAATTGTAGATGATATGTACACTTAGTGTAATCTTTCTGAGTAACTAGAAAGCACAAAAAATGTGATAAGAATTTTACTGAATAAATACCATGTGCACTTAGTGTACGCTTTATTGAATATGGCCCTGGAGTCACAGTGGGCATTGTTTGTGCCAACAGTTATGCGAATACTATACTAACCTATTGGGAGACTACGAAGGTGTTAAAGAATAACCAGTTTGTAGATTGTATACATTTCTACAAACATTTTGTAGATGATGTATTTTTGTTACGGGTGGGTTCTCTTTCTGCCTTGAAGCAGTTTCTATCTTACTTAGAAGAAACAACTACTTTTTTGAAGTTTACATCCAATTATTCATTAACTTCCATTGATATTTTGAATGTCACTGTGACAAAAACTTCCGATGGGTGTATTAGAACCAGCATGTTTTCAAAACCGTGTAAGAAGAATAACTTGTTGTATTGTATTAGTATGCACCCTAATTAAATTTACAGGAACATACTTAAGGGACTTTATATGAGATACTCTAGACTTAATAATGATGAAGTGTGTCTGCAGCGAGACTTCCATTCTTTGACCGATTATTTTATTCAGAGAGGTTATTCAGCCAATGAAGTTAGTTCTACTTTTAGATAGGTCTATCAGGAAAGAGAGGGAAGAGCCAGACCTTACTTTAATACTTTTAGTGGATTGGATGATGTGCCCATTGCTGCTTCCAGATCTACCAATAATGTTATTCGGCTACCTCTCACTTACTCAAGTGACATTTCATTGGTTTAGGTCATTAACAAAAACTGGTCAATTTTTAAAACTGATGAAAAATCAGGAGCTTTGTTGGTGATAGACCCAGTTTTTGTTTAAAATAATGACAGTTATCAATCTAAAAAAGCATCTACTAATCCATTTGTAAGTAATGGCACCTTTCCCCTGTTATTCCTGTAGTGCCTATAAATATATTTTACCACGGAATTACTTTGTACAACCTGATATCAATGTACAACATAAACCAAAGTTGTTTGCAACTTGCAGAAGCACTGACTAGTATATTTAACCTCATGTGAGGCATATTCACGTTTTTATGTAGGAAAAACTAATAGATCTTTGAAAGAATGAGTTCTTGAACACATGAAAGACATACGGAAGAACAAACTAACCAGAGCTCTTGCTAAACAAACTGATTTGTGTAAGCAAATGCATACATTTACATTTATGGTGCTACAGTTGATGCATAAACATTCTAGGGGGGGGGTTATGTTGTTAACATTACAGAGTCTGCTGAAGTGAGATGCATTATATTACTGCAAGCTGACAAGCATTTTGGCTTAAATGGTACAGTGCCTTTAAATCTGGCATTTAAGTCATGTGATTTATTTTATTGAATGATTGTTGTATAAATATTGTGTTTGAATGAAATCTGTATCTTGGTCTGATGAAGCACCTATTTGGTGTGACAGCACTTACCCCTGTTGTATATTAACCTGACTTTATTTTCAGCTGTGCTGTCTGGTTGTGTTTTTTATTTATTACATATTTTGCTTGTGAAGGACTTGCCTTTATCCATGTTGCTGCTGCTTCTGTCTGCTTGCAACTTTAATCTTTTTTTGTGGGAATGTGCCAAAACACTTACTACAGTCTATGAAAATCATACAAAGGACCTTGGCTATTGATTGTTTGTTTGCTCACTTAATCAAAGAAATTCTTTAGATGCATATGGAATGACATTCCCAATATGTATTTCGATTCTAAGTTAGTCAAGGGAATCCAAAAGTTTGAAAGACAAGTCTGTTAAACTATGCAGAAAATAAACCATATGTGCACTAAATAAATAAATACAATTTTTTTTTGGGGGGTAGAGCCCCTAAATCTCTATGCTGGAGGTTCTATCCCCTATACCAAAAAAACAATATTAAACAACTCTGAGACCACTGTTTTCTCACAGAAATTGATGGTCCTCAGCCAAACAGACTCTGCTACACTTAATGACATGTACATGTTGGAGTAAAAGATAACCACAATAAATTCATAAGAAATCAAGTAATGAACAATCACCTATGTCAACCTTACTGTAAAAAGCCCATTCTGCTTTTCCTGAATCACACAGTAACCACATTCAGTGGATCTCAAAATTTGAATGCTGCTACACTTAAGAAAAGTCAATCAGAATTTGAAGACAATTCTGTGGTACTGCATTATCACACAACCACCCAGCTCAGCTACTCCTGCATCCTTGCTCATGACCTTGCTGACTTCAATATTCATAAGCAGCTAGTGCTTTCATAACCATTTCCATATTTTTCTGCACTACTGACCTCAAGATACCAGATCTGTTATGCAAAAATCACAGGGCAGCAGCTGGCTCTGTGGAGCAAGAGATAAAGCCCATAATTGTGGCCCAGATGATTAGGTCTTCAGTTGTGGGCCAAGTACTGTGGTAGCCAGTTGGGGAGGGATAGGAGTTAGTGGCCAGTGCCAGATTGTGTCACTGGGAGCAGGGATTACAAGCCTAGTTGCCAGCACAGGACCACCATCTAGAGGAAGAGTTTGGAAGTGCACTTCATATAAACCAAGCTTGTATTCTTGCCAATCATAGCAAGAATATGAAAGCACATCCTGGTTTCAGTGTAGCAGCCATTGCATTGTCCTTTATCTTAGGGAAAGCCAAACATGAGTGTCAGAAAGAAAAAGGGGTCAAAGCAATGCAACGGATAGTCAGAGAACTGCTGGGCCCAAAGAGTGGACTGGAACAGCACCACAGGAGAGCACTCGAGGATACTTACCACTAAGAATAAAAGGGTTCCTATTAGAACCTCGAATGCTTGAAATGTCGAACGTCATGCGGTCGACACTATATGATCGACATTTCAAGTGTTCGAAGGTGAAGTATAATGGCGCCGTTCAGTGCAGAATGGGAGAATTTCCCTTTTCTGCACTGACGTGCGATCTCAGAGTTGGTATATTTAACTAGGGGGGGTGTGGTGGGTACAGGGGAGCTTGCCCCCTACCTGCACTGTTAAGGTAAGTTTTTTTTGTTTTTTATTATATATTCGAACTTTTGAAATTCGATCATATGTTGTCGAACATATGGGATTCAAAATTTCAAAAGTTCGATTATATAATATAGACCTGAAAAAAATCCCAGGCTCATGCCGTTCATCCTACATACTTCTACCCAGAGGTTTGTATAGATTTTTCTTACTGATCCTTCTTTATACTTTGTTATAATGCAGGCTTACAGTAACAACAGATTTGCTGACAGATGTAAAATAATGCCTGTATATTTGTGCATCTGCCCTGCATTCGAGTACAAGACCCGCTAGTACCTTCCTCCATGCCAGTGCAGTCACAATATATTTTCCATTATTTACTCCAGTCACTGCAAAACTCCTTTCAATTTATTTAGGTAGCAGTACACTGCCTTCTCTACGTCTTTACTTTGTGAGCAGGATGGCACCAGCTTGCCATTTACAGATTGGTTCTTATGCAGACCCTGTAGACAGTTTTCTAAATTCATAAATACTGAGTGACTGGATTCATTTATCCAGTACATTTTTACCATTTCACTGTCTTATTCTGCCTAAATTGCTTCTTATCATCAGAGTCGACCCTGACTCTCTGTGTGCTCAGTGACATACCTTAATCATTCTATTCGCTTTGCACATCTCTGATAAAGTGACTGATTCACTGCCGCTAAGCAGACTCTTCTGTATAAACAGCTGCAGTCTGTGTTAGTTACTTCCTACTAGCCCTTTAAATTGCAAAAAGTGCATTCCATTTTCCACATAATTAGGCTGCTGAGTTTTTAGGGTTTTTTTATTATCTGAATTATCTTCTGAGCCATTTTTATATTTTCAGAGCATGCTGAATAATGTGTGCTACTATTAATCTTTAATGTGTTATAAGGAACTGGCAATGATTTGGACTTTTAACAACTAATGAAACACTTATTCTTATTACACATTCCCATTTGTATTTTAACGACCTTAAACACACCACAATAGTTTTAATTGTTAATTACTAGAAATGGCAAAAACACTCAGTGCAAAAACATCAGTGATTGTTTTTTGGGAATAAAAGTACCACCCAAAGACACACACACAGTGTTCTACTCATATTGCTATAGTAAATAACAATTTAATTCACCGAGGACTATTTTCCATGTAAACCTGCACACTATAACTAATCTGTTTCAGGATAATAAGGCTATACTATTCTGCTCAATCTTCATTTTCATAATTACATCTGAATAAAAAAGCAAGCTTTACAGGGTGCCAGGCTTGTAATTTTCATTCAATCCAAACTTCATTTACTTTAAGAGCTCACAGCAAATACTGTTATTATGGTAACACAGTGGTCATATAAAAAGGAGGATGGAAGACCATTAAACAAAAGATAACAGCATGTAATCATTTCATGTAAAGCTTTCTGAAAACAGCAACTTCTGTTGTTGGAGAAACCTTCGGCTGTAATGAAGGGTGCACACTGTGAAATGAACTCCAGTCCAGAGTCAGGCACCTAACCTGCCCCCTTCAAAGTCTGTCACTGCTGGGATTTCATAATGAAGAAGCAGCCAACCCAGAAGCAAACATAACAATTAACATTTGCGTCCTACAATACAATGGGAACAGACTGCATTTGCAGAAAAAATGTATACACATTTAGGATACATTGCATCCACAATTACATATCTATAGAAGTATACAAAAAAAAGCAATATTGCAAAAAAAAGTTAAATGATATAACTAGGAAAAGTAAATTATAAATGATTAAAGACCATACTCCAAACTTGTGTCAGTATCAACTGATCTTCATGCTTAATTCAATTTTTTCATTTCTGGATATGCACGTTAATTGTGTATTTTCCAAATTTTAGAACATAAACACATACAAACATGTGCTTGGGAGCACAGACACACACACACACACACACACACACACACACACACACACACACACACACACACACACACACACACACACACACACACACACACACATGCACACACACGGGTGACAGCTTGTCCCATTACATTTGCGTTATGCAGCAACTATCATCACTATAGCACAACAGTACAATCACTAGGATGTGTAACACTACAAGACAGTCTGGGCCTGTAGCATAGCAGGACTTTGTACTTTTGTGATATCAGTCACACAGTGCAAAATTGAATGACAAGCAAATAAGTGTCAGTATGCAGAGATGAGTAATGAGCATAAAGGAGTTATCTATCTGAATTGCACTGCTCAGTCTTAAGTGCTGCAGGAAACACTGGTGTATACAACCTATACCCACATGCTCCAGGAACACTATGCATCACAAGCTGTACATCATCAAAGGGGACACTGTGCTTGCTGTGCACCACAGAATGGAGTCATCACCATCACAAATGTTTCATGTACTTACTTACCAGTCAGTATAGCATGAAAGCACACAGAGAGTTTGTTTCCTGTGTGTGTGCTCTATAACCACACTGAATGCCACCCACACCTTTTACTAACACAGACACTTATTTTCTACAGCTATCTATACTGCAGAAAGACAGCAGCCTCCCCATAACACATATGTCCTACACATCTATGGGTGCTGAGCAATATAATTTGTGGTCCTTCTGAAATGACAACCCTGACCAGGTGTCATCTATATGCTACACGGGGGCACAGCTAGCCTATTTTACTTTTTTTTTTGAGAGTCAAATCACAAGAATGCAATGATACAAAACAATTAAGTCAATATCAAAGTTTTCAAGAAATAATATCATATGGAAAAATATAATTTCAGAGTACAAAAACCTAGCTACAGGTAGACATCATGGTAAGTGTATGCACATATATTTGCAGTACATGGGTACTAACACTTCACACACCCCCCCATGCCAACTTCTTTTGTAACAGACTTCTCCATCAGTAAATGCTGCACCATCCCATGTACTATCAATAGTATGTTAAGAAATGCTTTTACGTCACTCATGTTTAAAGCATCAAGCTAAAGCCAGTGAAGAGGCATTCATCTACACTGTTTTCAACTTACCATTTTCAATATCACAATTACTTACGTTATTAGTGTGGTGCAGAGGGTGAAGCTCCATGCAAGAGGGGTGTTGGGGAGCTAACCTTATTGAAAAAGAATTGGGAGTGAAATGTCCACTCACTATTCCAGGTTGGAAGGAGTAGAGTCAGGTAAAAAAACATTCAGTTACTTTAAACAATACTCATCATATAATGTACTGTACTGTACTGATGTTAAGAAAACTAATGGTACCCCCCCCCGGTCCAACCTCTGGTAAACAACTAATAGATTAGGAATCAGTGTCTAGGATTACTTGTTTTTCTTGTTTTAACATTTTCTATACTGCATCCATGCAATGATTGATAATTATGGATAAGGAGACCTGACTGCATGCAAACAGTGCATAAACCAGTGTAACACGTTATGTGAACAGTGCATAAACCAGTGTTACAGGTTATGTGAACAGTGCAAGAACCAGTGTTACAGGTTACGTGAACACTGCATAAAGTGCTACATGCACTTTTTCAGGCACTAATCAATGCACTCAGAGACTGTATCTAAAATGCTGATACAGCCTTTTAAAACTATTTTAAGTACTGTGCATACCAATGCCATTTTGATTCCTCAGTCTTTTGTATCAGTCATTTTAACATAATTTGCTTTTATGTCAACAGATAGCAGTCTGAAATGTGCCACACTCTTTTGCTTCAAGTATTTCTCAATCCGGAATAACTGAGAAGAACTGATTCTTCACTTCACACACACGGGTAAAAAAATACAGCAAACAGTTGAATTTAGTGCTTTCTGTCACACAAATATTATTACTTCATAATACCGGATAACATTTATTTTTGTCTGCGAAAGAATCAAGCAGCTGCAGTAAAATTTAGTAAAACTTACACAGAAATAAAACACTAAACAGATCCACTATGCAAAACAGATTTTATCCAAAAAAAATAGAAATATTCTTAACTTAGCCAAAAAGGTCTTACAAGTTTAAAGTAGATACTGTTCTGCATACATGCAAAGCAGATTTTATCCAAAAAATTAGAAAGATTCTTGACTAAGCCAAAAAGTTCTTACAAGTTTAAAGTAGATACTGCTCTGCATACTTTTTATATAAAAATCATCCAAACAAACATTATCCATGCTTCTCATAGGTCAGAAGTTAAACATATGCTAATAAATTTAAAACAAAATAAACCTTAATCGCAGCACTTTGCTGGCACCTGCTTTAACACACACACACACACACACACACACACACACACACACACACACACACACACACACACACACACACACGTGTGTGTATGTATGTGCATATATATATATATATATATATATATATATATATATATATATATGTATACCATGAACCAAAAAAAATAGGAAAATACAGTCTGAAGAGCACAACCTTGCCAACAAATTCACAAAAGACACCAGCAACGAAGAGGTACCAAGGCAGACAAAAGGCTCTGGATTTGGCACATATAGGTGTGGGAGCTGCACACAATGCACCTACTTGAGTAATACTAGCTGTATATACATTCCTAGTAATAACAAGCTGATCCAATCCAACGAATATAACAACTGTGAGAGTAAAGGCATTATAAGCATTGTAGCTATTCTTTTTATAAAAAATTTCATTGCTGCGGAATCCAGAGCCTTTTGTCTGCTTGGTACCTCTGAGTGCTGGTGTCTTTTACACACACACACATATATATATATATAGATATATATATATATAATATATATATGTACAACACACATATAAAATTGGTCCCATTCAGAAGCACCTGTCTTTGAAAATTCAGACCTCATATGGTCAAGACCATATGATCAACTTTTTTGAAAGTTGAAGCTTTTGAATGGGGACTGCGGTACAGCAGGGATCGGGGAATTTACCCTTCTCCATACTGTAGTGCAGTCTCTGAGTTTATATATATAATATGCAGGGGTTGTAGATTTTTGCTGTTTTCTAAAGTTCGACTTTCTGCAAAGTCGATCATATGGTCTTGACTATATGAAATTTGACTTTTTGAAAAGTCGAGCTTACGGAATTGGATCCATGTATGTTTATCTCTCTATCTATATCTACATATATATGGATCTAGGCAAATGACCGAAACCCAAATGGCCGGGCATACTTAGGTGAAAGTGCTTTTCACCGAAGAAGCACTTTTGCGTAAGTATGCTTGTTGCCGAAGCTGTAGCACAGTGTGTGTAAAGGAAATTCCCTTTTCCCCACTGTAGTGTGGTCTCAGAGGGAGAATATTAAAGCAGGGGGGTGTGGGGGGGGGTGCAGGAGGTGAAGCCCCCCTACTAAAATGTAAATGTAGTGTTTTATTTATTTTTTTTGTAACATGCTTTAACAAAAGCGCTTTTTCGATAAAAGCACTTTCGTTAAAGTGTGTTCGGTTATTATGGATTCGGACGTTTGCTCACTCGGTATATATATATATATATATATATATAATATATATATTCACACACATAAAAAACACACAAAACTGGTCACTAACCACACCCACATTAGCTAAACACAGCCTTCTTGATTCATATTTCCACCTGTCTGTCACATTACAGTTCTTCTCATTGGTAAGACATTAACATACAAACGCCTGCCTTAATATGTGAATAGAACAGCCCACTGACACATGAAGTGCTCTAACTAGAAACGTCTCACATAATATATATTTATTAAATGCAATTCAATAAACCAGATCGCAAACATACTAATGTCAAACTATATTATCATAGCTCATTCCACTCCAAAGATCTTTACTTACTGTACTACATGTTGCTTCCTGTTTTAACCAAAATATTTTCTTACATACTTTTTGCATAGTTAATCATGGGTGACACAGTGACATAGCAAATGAAGTTGCTTTGTCACTCGATTGGTTCTCCAGTTTGTGACCAGCCACAATGCATGATGAGCAGAATCTGCACGTTCTCCCCGTGTCTGCAAGGGTTTTTGCCTCCAGTTCCTTTCTGCTTTCCAAAGAAATGATGTAGGTATACATGTTGTATATCAGTGTGAGAGACAGAGGGTGTGTGTGTGTGTGTGTGTGTGTGTGTGTGTGTGTGTGTGTGTGTGTGTGTGTGTGTGTGTGTGTATTGTCATGGTCCCACTGAGTACCTGGATATGATCTAGCTCCACTATAAGCCTAAAATGGAACACAGGTAATGAAACAATGAATCCTAAAATGGATTACACAGGTAATGAAACAATGAATCCTAAAATGAATTACACATGTAATGAAACAACGAACAAATGAATGTATGTTAAAGCATCATACTGTATAAGATCTCATCTAACATAACAATATCAACTAACAAACACATAGGTCACTGTGGAAAGCCTGTCAATTCAACTGTTATGTTTTGTCCTGTTATTTAACAAAGTCAGGGCTGAAAATGACCTGCGGATGTGCACTGTGGCCTATACACAATCAGCATGATCAACGACCTTCAGCTGTACTTTCTCACTTAATCTATTTGGGATTAAAGTATCATATTTTAAATTACATTTTGTTTGAGGTTTAGTAATTCCAACTCTCTTACCTTTTTTTCATGAATTCATATCAACTTGTTACACGACAGTCTTAAGCTCTTGAATCCTACCCTGAAGATTACCATGGATATGTCTTGTTATGTAATCACTGATATCATCTCTTTCAAGAGCATTAAGATGTTGTTTTCTTCTAATCCCAATTTATCCTGTGGTTTCTCTTAGAAGTCCCACACTGCAACTACACCATAAAAATAAGAACACGGTAGAATATAACACAGCCACCAGGCATAACTAAACAAATTCCTTCAAAGCTCCACTTACAGGCTTTACTGACTTTACATCAGTGGTCCCTGTGTTATATTGGCCGTGCTAAGAATCTTCTAGTTTTAATCTGATGTTATGACAGCTATCATAAAATATGTACAATGTGCTGCTATACCACCTAGAATGTTACCTCTAGAAGAAAATATCTTAGGTACGACAGACAGAATATTCAAGGACGGAGTCTTAAAAACAATAAGGATTAGTGTTTAAATATGATTTTTTTTTTAATCTTAGCAGAAAAAAGAACAGTACTGCATGACAAAATGAGATGTTTGTTATCTGTTATTCTTCATTATTTGCTGGCAACATTTGCTATTTCATTTTGTGCAATCTGCATCCTGTAATAACAGCACTTTGAC